>NC_081407.1:687265413-687565413 GCF_030272615.1 Cryptomeria japonica | reverse complement strand
AGAAGCTGATTTACGTAGTAAAACCTTGACAAAACATAAAGAAACATCCATGAACAAGGGTATTTCTCTTCTTATTGTTTAGGAAAACAATTACAATCTTACAATTGCTGCTATCATAATTGCTCTGAAATTTTACAAAACACAATTGCTCTTACAATTTACAATAACATTACAATTGCTCTTGCAATCTACAAATTTACAACTCTCTCACTTTGCCTTCAAGACAACCAAGATATATAATATCTTCAAGATAACTAGAATCACTAAAATATATATAATATCTTCAAGATAACTAGAATCATTAAAATATATATAACATCTTCAAGATAACCACAATCACTAAACATAGATAAAACCTATTTTATTCCTTTCAGGAAATTAGAAATTTCCTTAAAAAATATAAAAATTGTTTTCTTTCTAAACAAATAAGATATGATGTGTTTTCTTGTTTTATTGCTAAATTATTGTCACAATCCAACAAATCTGACCTCAATCAAATGATGATGAAGATTCTCAAATGAGGAGACATCAAATGGAAGCTTTGGTAATAAACTTTCACAATAGAGAATATTATATTTCACCATAACTGTGATTTGTATTGAGATGTTTCACAATGTACAAAGCTCTACTTATAAAGGCAAGAGTGAGGATGAGAGCACCAATGAGGTGTGAGGGTAAGTAGAGAGGGTAAGTAGAGAGTAGGTAGAACTCAACCACCTAACACAAATTATTAAATTAAAAAATAATTAATATTTATCTAATTGGATAGATATCAAATGATTATTTCTAATTTAATTTGAAGCATTGGGTAAATATAAATTCACTCCAATAGTGTTGGAGTAAATATGGTTTATCTTATTTTACTTTATGCTTAAATTTACTTAGGTATTAGCTATTTAATTGTTAGGAGATATTATTTAATATTTCTTAAGTGCATTGACTTTTGTAGTATTTGGATATTACCTACACTCTACCTACCCTCTCATCTTATAGTATCTTGTGCTCTTACCTCTTATTTTGGGTAAGTTCTTTATGTACTTGACAAAACATCACATTGATCCTTATACCTTGATAAATAATGTATAGTATTACAAGAGAAATATTTTACTCAACTTGACTCAACATGACTATCTATACCCATCCATTCACATTCCCCTCTCATCAATACAACTTCTTATCATAATCTATTCATTCTTTAATCTAATTGTATCTATTATCCTCTAGTCTCTCTAGCCATTTTGAGAGCACACATACATTCTGTTGAGGGGGTATGATATACCGTCCTCCTCCTTTGTCACTCCTCTCCTTCCAAAAACTAAGGCATCTTTCCATTAATCACATCTCATAGAAAACCACTTCATTTTATCATTCTTTTAAATGACATTGGTTCAACTAAGTCACAATATCATCTCAAATATGGGTAAATTATAAACATATTAAATCATCGACATCCTAACCACACCTAATTTTATCACCTCCTAATATTAATTAAATAAAACTAATTTTATTTAATCAATCTTTCTAATCATTTTTCTAACAATAATTAAAGAATTTTATAGCATGTATTCAATTAATTAATCTTATTCTCTATTTCTTCTACAATCAACCCATTAATAAATAAGTTTAAATTTTATTTAACTAATTTTATCTTTCATATCTTTATCTTCCAAACATAAGATAAATACAAACTATTTGTTTAACTCTCCCTTTTCCATTTCAAGTCATTAGCTAATCAAAATTAATTAGTTAACCAATAAATCCAATTGCACATTCCTAAATATGCTTGAGTCATAATGAAACTTGCACACACCATGCATATGTGTCACAACCCATTCTTCTCACTTACCCATTAAATCCTCTCATTTATTCTTCTCCATTCATTTATTCAAGAAATTCCTAATATTTCATGTCTTTAAAATATTACTTTTTAGTTTTCCAAAAGGGTCATTTTTTATCCTCACCCTTCACCTTTCTCTAAGAGAATCTTGATCATCCAAACTCTTTGGTTTTTGCCCTATTCAAATGCCCCAATCACATTATGTCACTTGAAGGTTTCTCCTCTCTCCAATCCTCTCAATCATCCTCAACAATTGATCTCTTGGATCAATCTCGTCCCTTTATCAATTTTCTCTCCAATCAATAAATATAACTTTCTTAGAAGTCATTTTCATATGAGCTTAGATTGTAAAGTCATATTGTTTCAAAGAGTAACTATATATTATCTCTCAAGTATAAATCAATTGGAACACAACCACACATGTCTTGTGTGTGCAACAAGGAGTTGTGGATGAGAGAACACTTATTTTATTTTACATTTTTAAGTAATTAATTTTCTCAATCAAAGGTGCATCTGGGTGCAGAATGGGATTTGAATGCATAATTTGAGTTCTTATTTTACCTTCTATATTTTATTATTTAACTAATCTTAATAATTCATGTTCTAACATTAAGTAGATAAATTTTAAGTCATTTATTTATTTTATTCACCTTTATTCCTCTTCCATCTGCAATCCACCCTTCATTAAATAAATCAAATATTTATTTAATTAACTTTATCCTCAATAGACTTATCCGCTAAAACCTAAATAAATGCAAACTATCTATTCAATTCTCCATTTTCCATTTGAAGCTATTAATAGACCAAAATCAATCAATCAACTAATAAGTCCACTTGCATATTCCTAAACATGCTTATGCGATGGTCAAAATTTTCACATATTATGCATGCACGTGGCTCATGCTTCCCATTCTCAAAAAATATTCTCATTAAATATCATCCATATATTTCTCTAATAAAATTTTGACCCTTCAAATAAATTTGAAAATCAATTTTGATCTTACAAAAAAGTTGTTTCTAATCTCATCCATCAAATCCCATAATTTAATCATAGAGATCACAATGTGAATTAATCAAAATTTGTTACTTGGTGGTGTCTCATGGATTCAAAACTCTTATTCAATCCAAACCTTTGATTTTCAAATTCAATCTTAGTCATTGATCGTCCATCTTAAAAACCAATAAATAACACCTCTTGTAGGCTATTCAGAGATGGTCCTTGAATGCAAAGTTGTATTACAATTTGATCACCCACATACAACCATCTCTCAAACACAAATCCATTAAAACACAACCACACACATCTTGTGTGTGCAATAAAGAGTAGTGGGTGAGAAAACCCTAGTTTTCTTTCATCTTTTGTGCATTTCTTTGGCTTAAATGATATGTCAATTAGATGTAGAATAAGATTTGAATGAATGCATAATTTGAGACCTTGTTTTATTTTTTACATCTTAATTTATCACAACTCCTACAAGATCTATTACTTCCTTTTGATAAACCTTTGTATGTTGTCTTGCCTTCATGCAACAAAGACATCAAAATTATTCTTCAAAGAACTTTCATCATCAATGGTTGATTATTTCTCATTATTGGGTGGATTTTATTTATAGTATACAAGATAATGAGAGTTTCTAACTTCACTCCCATGTCTTCTCTTCTCAAATTTTCTCATGCGGTACTAAACCAATTACTAATTAGAGCTTGAAACCGATTTGTGTGCCTAGAAAAATGGCTAAGCTTTTAGATGACTATGTAAGACTCCCCACAAAAGTCATAATGTTATCCTCTTCTTCTAATCTTAGAAGTTTTAAGATTAGAGAACCAAATACAAGCAATTGATTCAACAAAGATTTGAAGTTATCATACATGGTGACATATTAGTTCAACAATTCATAGATGAAAGAATCTCCTTTATATAGGTACAAAGCTATTGTTCATGCACTTCATCCCTATTGTTCATGCACTTCATCTTGAAGATTTGATAAAATACAACTCAATAACACTTTGAGGTTTTCATACTACCTATATGCAACAATTGTGTATCTTAATAGATTGAATGAGGTTATGGTTAATATTTTGTCATCTCTCTATCCAAACAGCCATTAACAATCTTCCACAAATATGCTCCCAAGAGTACTATCTTCACTTTCACCTTTCAAAGAAGGAATTTATCTCCATTTGACAAAAGAATTGAAACTACACACATGAGAAAACCTTTATTTTAAAGTGATATTTAAAAAAATAAAAAATCATATTTAATTCAAGTGACTTCTTTGCATATAAGTACAGAGAAACAAATACCACGTGATATTTTAAAAATATATATATTTTTAATTCATCTTTTGTGCATTTCCTTAGCTTAAATGATATGTCAATTAGATGTAGAATAGGATTTGAATGAATGCATAATTTAAGTCTTTGTTTTATTTTTTACATCTTAATTTATCACAACTCCTGCTCGTACTGTTGATTTTTGCTCTTTCCTCATGTTGTCTCGTCCTTGATAGATCTCTAGGATTATAGTACATTAAAAAATTATTTGGCTAAGTGTTCAATCTCAGTATGTATGGAGGTGACCCTTTTATTATATTCTGCCTTTCACCTGTGAAGCCGGTTATCCTCTCTTAAGAGATCCATTTTATGGTTTTATTTTCATGTTGCAACTGGCCCTGTGTCGATCCTTAGGTTTTCTCACCGATAAATCATATTTTCCTAAGGGGTTGGTTTTATTTTTTCCAACTTGCACCAAGCGGCCCCCTGACCCATTTTATAAGGAGAATTTTGTACGTGGTAAATGAATCGCCTTATGAGTCTATCCCATTGTCCCGTGATGTATCTAAGTAAGTTCCATGTTGCACTACGGGTTCCCGGGGTGTGGCTTAGGTCTAAGAGGACATAAAGTATTGCACCTTGCAACCCCGCGATGTCATCAATTGTTTCCTGTGTTACTGTGCGAGTATGCGGGAAGTGGGGAGAAAAGAAGAAGCCAAAGGGACTACTGGCCCCGCTTTCCCTCAATGTGGTGATTCATCCTCAAGGCAAGCTTATGGGTGTCCAGAGAAGCGGAGGCAGGAGAGTCATCAACACCTAAGGAGAAAAAACCTAGGGCCTCTAGAAAGAAGAAAGAGGTGTAATCCATTGAAAAGGAGCAAGTTGTAGAAGTTTTAAACAAGGAGCACAAGGCTGGAAGAGCATTCTCAGAGGCCTGAGGTAAACGTGGAAGCCCCGCAAGCTCCTGCAAGGACAAGGGGATCATTATGTCAAGATCTTTTGGATGTGCTCCCAATGTCTACCACGAACAACAAGGACAGTGATGATCTCTTGGACGCTTGTGCAATGTGGAGATGCATACATTCCTGAGAGAGGTTGAAGGTTGTTTTCATATTTTTATAGAAATAGGGATGAGCCTATGCCTAAGTGGAATCCATGGTCTTTAAATATGGCTAAGCTTATTGTGTCTTCAACGTGTTTATTGAGGCGGACCTTATTAGATACTTATCAACTATATATAATCAGTCTTCAAGAACAGTAAGAGATGTAGAGGGCCATGTCCTGGCCAGGACATATGTGAGTTGGGAATCATAAAGTGTTTTGGTTTGATTGGGCCAGACCGTGTTGAAATTGATCAAAGAACTTTTGAGGTAGATTACAACAGAAAAATGAAAACATATAGAGAAGGGGAGTTGCCTCTTTTTAGGCCCAAGGATTGGCAATTCAATGATCTTCCTATACCACCATTTGAGAAGGAGCCATTTTCTGTCCACAGATTGGAAAAAATGCATATGTTTGGCCAAAGGAAGGGATCATTTCTTCCACGATAAACCAGGTTTGGTGACTTTGTTATTGGTGACAAATTCCTGGATAGGTTGCATAGTTACATCATTGTTAGATATGCTTTGAGATTTGGGATCCGAGGAAATTACATGATCTTGAAGGTTTCATGGAATGGCTCAAGAAATAACACATAAATAGTGGTAGTTATGATATCAATTACAATGAGGATGTGATAAGAAATTGTGCCGACATTGTTGTTGTTGTTCAGAGAAAGAAGAAATGGGCTATCCTTGTTAAGATTGAAAATGAAATGAGGAAACGATAGCCCAACTTTCCTGGGTTCTATAGTAATGAAAAGGAGATAAGAAGAATAGAGACTATGTTGGAAAATTTTCAACTGATATATGAAGGAAACTATGAGTTGAATGAGCAAGAGAAAGGGCATGATATTCAGGTTCCCCTCCAGTCTTCAAATGAAGCATCCCAAGGACCATTAATTGAAGAATAAGCAGAGCATTCACTTGTTGAGATGCAAATAGGGGTTGAAGGCATGGGGCCACCATTGGTACACCATGAAGAATCTCCTCCAAGGGGAGAAACCAGTGAGGCCACAAGTGTCCAAATTAGGAAACTGAATGTTTATGAGGAAGAAGTTGAACAGTCACTGCACTCACCCCCAGGGAATGAAGGTATAGGAGAGGAGCCTGACCATATAACAAACCTTACTAGAGAAACTCCTATTGAAGAGTGTGAAGATGAATGTGCCATTGGTGCTCATGCAATTATGTTAGACGATAGGTTTGTCAAGAGACCAAAATTTAAGGCCTTCTGGTTAAAAGTAAAGGGACGTGAAGGAGGAGTATCAGAGAATTCATCTCTAGAAGATATCAATTTGGATCATCTTACTCTTGATGAAGCAAGGCAAATTGTCAAAGAGGAATGTTATTAACCCTGAGTGAAACTCAGAAAATGTGTTCTTCTTGGACCAGATAAGGCAACAGAAGGATCCAGTCTTTGCCTTTGAGTTCAACAAAGATGGAAGTTTTATAGGATCGGGTTATCACCCTACTCTTAAAGCTCTTGTGCAATGGGTAAGATCCCCAAATACTGACAGACCTCAATTACTCATTGGAGTAGAGGAGAAGGGAAGGGATGGTGCTATAATCATGACACTACAAGATACAACTACACTTGAAGCTACCACAATCACATTACATTCAACCATGTTGACTAGGGATGCAATTGAATTGCAATAGAATTAACTCATTACCCTCTAGAGGGAAAGAATGGAGATACATGCCTCCTATGCAAAGGCCCTAGTGGCAAATGCTTGGTTAAGAAAAGATCTAGTAGTCAAGTCTTTTGAATTTTCAATCATAATGCAATAGGGTGAATTTTCCTCTATCTCAGAGGAGATGATTTCTTTGAAAGGAGAACTGTAGGATGTGCAACATCAGTTTAAAATGAAAGAGGATGAAGTGCTACAAGTCGATGCAATGGCAAATGACAAGGTAATCACAGTAGTAAGGGGAACCCTTTCCCATCTTTTGAAATCTATTTTAAATAATTTGGAAGAAGTCTATAGATCTTTCCTTATTCTCTCTGAAGGAGTTTCTCATCTGGAGAATTCTTTAAAGGAATTAAGATAATTCCATGAAGCCTTGAGGCCACTGGGGAAAAAGATTCACAACCTTGGAGTAATTGTTCATTACATGCCAAAAGCCCCTCAATAAATTGTAAGTGTATGCAAAACTTATGATCTGTTGGTTAGTGAAATTTATTATCTTAAAAGTAAAGAAAGGGTGATTGTAAGTGTATGCAAAACTTATGATCTGTTGGTTAGTGAAATTTATTATCTTAAAAGTAAAGAAAGGGTGATGAAGGAGAAAATGAGAGTGTTCAAAGAATTGCAACATTGGACTATACCCACCCTCCACAATGAGAAATTGAAGCTAAATCTTTTCTAGGACTGAAAGCAAGAATATGAGGGTATTATTGACGTAGTTGTCAAAAAAAAATGGAAGATAGAGATTACCTCATTGAACCTATTTATTACAATGCCATTGATAAGCTTATCTCAATAGATGTTGTGTATGTAAAGTTTATCACAAATGTGAAATCCGTAGTGGATGGAAAATACAAGGAGTCTCCCAATAGGGTAAAAGTTGTCAAACAATTTGATTGGCCTATGGGTTTTGAGGTACATAATTGGCACGAGAAGTACTATGCTATTAAAGCAGTTGGGGGAGTAACTAATATATAGGGACAACTGGAAATATGAATGAAGACTTTGTCGGATTAATGATCACGAGTCACCATTGAGGTTAAAAAAGCACATTGTCATTATTCTAGTGGGTTCAGCCGGTTATGTATTCTCTTGTCTTAACCAGTTGTTATGTCTCTCGTGCTTTTTGTTTCATCTCTGTTCTTTCCGACACTAGTGGCCTAACACTGATTTCCTCATTTTGAGAGATCAAATTATGAAAGGTTAATCAGTTTTAGTATTTTGTTTTCTTTTCTAGGTGCTATAATTTTGAGTCTCTAAAGATGCCTTTGGCATATCCCGTTGTTTTGAAAATGTGACAAGTGGCAAATCGGTCTGAAGCTTTGTTGCTCCCTTAGTTTCTATAACAGGGAATTCAAGGTCATTTTGCTAGGGTTCTAAAAAAAAATTCGAAAGACATAGTGGTGGAATTGAATGTTCTATGTATCCTAAGTTATGATATTGTCTATTTCTGGTAAATTTGACTATCACAAGCATATAAGATTAATGAAAACATTACCATGAATTGTCTCACATTGTATTTTCCTCTGGTTATATAATTTCATTTGCTAGGGAAAAGGAGCCAGTAGCCATTATAGGACCAATAACTATTGAAATATATAGTTGCGATAGAGATCGTGTTGTATGGTTCTGTTGTGTAACTATGACCGAAAGGTTCCAGTTTCCCTTTTTTCGTGCTTCACCAAGTGTCATCTGGACTTTCGTGGATTGGCAGTTATTATTCTTCATCTCATCATTCTACATTATTACGCATTGCTCCTATTTTATTTATCGATGGCTTTCAATAATTGTCCGAAATTCCATCCATCGTGTTTTTATTGATGTTGCGTTGGCTATCGATTGGACTTTGTCTTGCTTTGTTGGTTGTCGGTGGAGTGCCTAGATGGTTGTCGGTGGAATAAACGATCTATTTCATATGCGACTCTTTCTATCTCTGCGTGGAGTCTTATTGCCCAGATATTCGATGTGTTATATGTATTGTGTTGTCTACCTTTTCTCAATGTTCTTCCACTAGAACATTGTTTATTGAGTGCAGGTTAATATTTGTCTTCAAAGAAGTCTATAGCAGACATATACGATTTCTTCAAAACTATGATTTATTATTATTATGTACTGAGTCATGTTTTAGATTTATTATTATTTGTGAAGATATATAATTATGAGAGTTGTATTGATCGATTTCTCTAAGTCTTGTATGATAGTTCTTTTGAACGAGAATCGTATTTGTTTCAAGATAAATTGATAGTAATCTAAGACTATCAATATTTGTACTTATTTTTGAAATATAAATAAAGAATATATTTGTGTAGGTTGGGTTTTTCACCTTCAAGTGGAGGGTTTTCTAGGATAAGTCTCTTGTGTTCTTGTTATTCTTAATATTTTGTGTTTTATGCTCTATTCTTGTTCTAAATTTAACATGGTATCATAGCAGGTCTAGAAGATCGATCCAGAACCAGATTCTTAAGTTCTTTATTTCTTTCAATTGTTTGCCTAAGTCATTCATAATGGTGAACGGATTGAAAGTAGAAGATAGGCTAGATGGGTCATCAAATTTCTCTTTTTGGAAATTTAGAATTTTGATTCTTCTAGAAGAGAATGATCTCCTTGATTATGTTTCAAAAGATGTTGCAGAACCTTTTGTTGATGTAGAGAAAGTTCAATGGAGAAAGAATAGGACTATGGCTAAGAAAATTTTGATTGATTCTATTAAGAATCATCTAGTTCCTATTATTTTGAAGTTGGGTTAACCAAAGAAATGTTTCAGACTCTGAAGGACCTATACAAATTCAACAACACCAGCAGAGTTCTAGCCCTGAGACATCAACTGTTGCATGTTAAAATGGATAAAGAAGAATCAGTTGTTTCATACTTCATGAAAATTACATTTTTGAAAGAATCAGCTCAGTTCAATTGGAGAATCTTTTTATGATAAAGACTTGGTGATGCTAGTCATGAATGGACTTCTCAACTCTTGGGAATCTTTCATTCAAGGTATTAGTGGAAGAAATGATCTACCCAAGTTTGATCGATTGAGAGTTGATTGTATTCAAGAGGAATGCAGATTGGAGGCGAGAGGTATTGGGCGTAATCATCATGACATGGAAAATCAAGTCCTTGTTACTCATTCTTCTATGGAAAAAGGCAAAAGAAGAAAGAGGGATAGAGATAGAGAATCAGATCATGTTTCAGAACCAAATAAAAAGGAGGACTTTTCCCACATTTAATGTTATAAGTGTGACAAATAGGGTCACATTGCTTGAGATTGCAAATTCAGGTTTGCTTCTTTTGCTGAAATCAACATAGGGATACCTCAGGAGGAGCCAAGGTCTAATGTAAATTTAGAAGGTTTTTTATTTTAAAATAAGAATATGACATTTTAGCTTCAGAGGGAGCCTGTCATTCCAGCTTCAGAGGGAGTCTGACATATCAGGAGCCTCATTGTCTTGAAGACTTTGTTAATGAGTTCTTCTCTATGAGAGAAGTTCGAGGTGAAATCCCTTGTTAATGAGTTCTTCTCTGTGAGAGAAGTTCGAGGTGAAATCCCTTGGTTAATGAGTTCTTCTCTGTGAGAGAAGCTCGAGGTGAAATCCCTGGTTAATGAGTTCTTCTCTACAAGAGAAGTTTGAGGTGAAATCCCTTGGTTAATGAGTTCTTCTCTACGAGAGAAGTTCGAGGTGAAATCCCTTGTTCCACCCTCTGGGAGTAGCTATGGTGGAAGTCGTGTATGACTTTATGATTTTTATTTTTGTTTTCATTCACCCTCTAGGAGTAGCTATGGTGAATATTGTTATGATGAGATAACAACTTTATTAAATAAAATCTACGATGAGACTCTGTTAACTTTCTTTGATTGTAGATGTATGTATCTATCATGATATGACGAATTGAATATCTCTCTCTTGCTAAGAGGGAGTGTTGAAATATATAGCTGCGATAGAGATCATGTTGTATGGTTTTGTTGTGTAACTGTAACTGAAAGGTTCCAGTTTCCCTTGTCTGTGCTTCACCAAGAGTCATTTGGACTTTTGTGGCTTGGCAATTATTATTCTTCATCTCACTGTTCTTCATTATTATGCATCGCTCCTATTTTATTTATCGATGGCTTTCTATAATTGTTTGGAATTCCATCCATTGTGTTTACGGATGCTGCATTGGCTATCGATTGGACTTTGTCTTTCTTTGTTGGTTGTCGATGGTATAACCGATCCGTTTCATATGCGACTCTTTCTATCCCTGCGTGGAGTCTTATTGCCCAGATATTTGATGTGTTATATATATATTTGTGTGGGATGTGTTATATATATATTCGATGTGTTATATATATATTTGTGTTATATATAGACATCGAATATCTGGTCTTATATATATAGTGTTGTCTACCTCTGTTCAATGTTCTTCCACTGGCAGATTGTTTATTGAGTGCAGGTTAATATTTGTCTTCAAAGAAGTCTATAGAAGACATATACGATTTCTTCGTAACTGTGATTTATTATTATTATGTGCTGAGTCATGTTTCAGATTTATTATTATTTGTGAAGATATATTATGAGATTTGTATTGATTGATTTCTCTAAGTCTTGTATGATACTTCTTTTGAACAGGAATCGTATTTGTTTCAAGATAAATTGATAGTAATCAGAGACTATCAATATTTGTACTTATTTTTGAAATATAAATAAAGAATATATTTGTGTGGGATGGGTTTTTCACCCTCAAGTGAAGGGTTTTCCCAGGATAAGTCTCTTGTGTTCTTGTTATTCTTAATATTTTGTGTTTTATGCTCTATTCTTATTCTAAATTTAACAATAATCGTCATCTTTTTGTCAACCTCACCCCCCATTAGTAGACATAGTAGGAGCTAAAAAAAATGGTAATGGGAGGTCCAGTAATAAATATCACATGCACCAATAGTGGTGCATTTTTTAGCTTTTTTTACCATAATAGCTCATTACTGGGACATTTGTGCACCACTACTCAGGTATTTGTCCACTACTACTGGGGCATTTGTCCACTCCTACTAGCTATTTTGAGTTATCTATTGTTGGCGCAAAGGTGATCATGTATTGGACCACACTTTGAAATGTGTACTTTTGACATTTGTGCACATAACGAATTCCATGGCATGCATCATTACTACCCACAAGCCAAAACAATAGCTTTAAGCAATTAAATCGCATACAGAGAGAACAAAAAAAAATCGTCAAAATCGAATGAATCGTTTAGGAGCTTAAGATGCACGAAGTTGGCTATGGCGACTGCTGACTTCTTTCCCCTGAGGATGAATGAAATTGTCCTTATGAATTTTCTTGTAAATGTGTGATATGTTAGTTGGGTTTTCTTCAAGGAAGAGATTAAATGCTAACTATGTATTACAATAGCTTTGGGAGAACCGAGTGATTTATTAAGTATGATTCTTGTGAATGGCATCAAGGTACATTTGTAAGGCATGTGTATCCAAAAACATGCATACAACTTGTGTTAAATCTGTGAGATATATGATTTTAATCCTGTAGAAAATACACCGGTCTTGATATATACATGTTCAACAACCAATTCAAATTTATCTCATCTTTTCTTTCTTTTATTTAGTTGTTTGTGTTTCTGATGGAAGACTTCACTCTCATAAGGGAATATCATGCTTCAGATGCAAAATAGAGCCATTTCTAGATGAAACTTTATGTGTTATGACCAAAATGCTAAGAGTCATCTATTATATGCAATATTTGTTGTAACTAGTGTAAGGTTCAATAATATTGTCAAAGGTTTACCTGCCTGAGTATTGCAAAGCCTAAAGAGTAGAAGAATTACTTGTCTTATCAGTAATTCTTGTTCATTAGCCAATGATCCCTGATTTTTGTTGATAGGAGAAGGCTAATCCTTAAGTAAATCTGAAAAATTCAATTGGAGGAACCAACAACTCCTACAAGATCTATTACTTTCTTTCGATAAACCTTTGTATGGTGTCTAGCCTACATGCAACAAAGACATCAAAATCCTTCTTTAGAGAACCTTCATCATCAATGGTTGATTATTTATCATTATTAGGTGGATTTTATTTGTAGTATACAAGATAATGAGAGTTTTTAACTTCACTCCCATGTTTTCTCTTCTCAACTTTTCTCATGCAATACTAAACCAATTAATAATTGGATCTTGAAACTAATTTGTGTGGGTATAAAGATGACCAAACTTTCAAATGACTATGTAAGACTCCCTCCCTACAAGGATCATAATGTTATCCTCTTCTTTTAATCTTAGAAGTTCTAAGACTAGAGAACCAAATACAAGCAATTGATTCAACAAAGATTTGAAGTTATTAGACATGATAATGTATTAGTTAAACAATTCATAGATGAAAGAATATCCTTTATATAAGTACAACCCTATTGTTCATGCACTTCATCTTGAACATTTGATAAAATGCAACTCAATAACCCTTTGAGGTTTTCATACTACCTACATGCAACAATTGTGTATCTTAGTTGAGTGAGGTTATGGTTACTACTTTGCCATCTCTCTATTCAAACACCCATTAACAATATTCCACAAACATGCTCCCAAGAGTACTATGTTCACTTTCACCTTTCAAAGAAGAAATTTATCTCCATTTGACAAAAGAATTGAAACTACACGCATGAGAAAACCTTTATTTTAGAATGACATTCTTGCAAAACATATCATTTTTAATTCAAATGACTTGCTTTGCATACAAGTATAGAGAAATAGATATCACTAATCATATCATTAATTAAAATGAAAATTAAATTAATTAAAACAAACTAAACAAAAATCACTAATTTAACATCAATTAATCAAATCCTACCTAAGTTAAACAACTAATATTAACAATTAAATATTCCAATACAGTTAAATAAATTAAAATAATAAATTACACTTAATAACCATCAATTTTCTATTGTTGATAGAATTACACTTGATAGCCATCCAACTTTCCATGGAAACATGACATAATAGCTATATGACATTGATTTGGCACTTACCCAATGCCATTTTTGAAAGTTATACTTTCTAGTGCAATTTAAATCAATAGAACTAGCAATGGAACATAAATAGTAACATAGCAATGACTTGGCGATTTCTTTAGTTTTGCGGTTCACTCGACAGTTTTGAAGCCATGCTTCATTGCAGCTTCCCAAACAACATCAATTTTATCAACATCAATTGCTCCCACTTCATGATGCTCCCACCCTTCCAATAAATGCAAAATTCCTCCAGCATGGCATGCATGGACACATCTCCTTGACATTTTGTACTGAAACATCATTTATATATAACCAAATTAATATCTACCACATTTAATAAGCACATGTCTTCTTAATGTTATCCTTTTAGGTAAAAAAGCTCCCAAAACTGTACTCTTATTTTTAAAACCTCTCTTTCAATATGCTTCTCATTTTACTGATATAAATATCTAAAAATTTTGAACCACTAACGTACTATTTACCATGTCATATAGAGTGAAATTCCATGACTCAAACTTCAAACATGTACATAGATCTTAAAAACCAATCTAAATAACATTTACTGGCATATCCTACAATCCATTTGTAAAAGAGACTGATAAACATCATTTCATGTCATTTATTAGCTTTAAGGTGTGAGTAACTTACTTCACAGGTTGAAAGTTCTTCCACAGCATCAGGCAATTGCATGCCTACCAATTTTCCATAGGTACAGTCATTCCTCAATTCAAATATTGGTGGAACCACAAATTGATGGAAGTGGGTTCCAGGGGGTGCACATCTCTGCTCCTTGAAGGCAATCCATTTTCCCACGATCCACGTCTAACGTTATCACAAGATAGCTGCCATGGACAATACAACCAAAGAGATCATCAAAGAGGAGAGGAACTATTGTAGTACTAGGAACAATAGAGTTTCTGAATGTTTCAACCATATGCAGAATCACCCAAGAAACTCTTGTGTAGCCACAACAAATCTCTATTACAGCTGATGTGAGTAAAGCATTTAAATATATCTCATCCTTTCATAATGATGATGGAATATGGAGTGTGATCCACAACTTGAAGTAAATAAATTACACAGTTTTCCAAAACATTTATTCAA
The DNA here is from genome assembly GCF_030272615.1 of Cryptomeria japonica. Taxonomy (NCBI): domain Eukaryota; kingdom Viridiplantae; phylum Streptophyta; class Pinopsida; order Cupressales; family Cupressaceae; genus Cryptomeria; species Cryptomeria japonica. The sequence continues at coordinate 687,550,427 of NC_081407.1, read as the reverse complement.
TCGAACTGAAAATCTAAAGTACATTATATCTAGATTCTATACCTTGCAATTTTGACCTGCTTCATACTTTGTCACCTGAACTAGAAACTTCTGCAATTCAGGAGGAGCCTCTTTCTGAATTGATTTAAAACGTTCCTCTGAATTTGTAAGCATCTGGAGATGTATATGAAAATATATATATTAATAGGAAAAAGAAAAAACTAGAACCTGAAATGCATGGAATATTGAACATAAATATAACTAAATTTTAGTCATACCAGTACACGGACCCCCTTCCTGGAGAGGTACAAAGCAATGACTCTGCCAAGTTTAGAAGTGGCTCCAGTCAAGAAAACCTCTTTAACATGTAGTTTTATTTCCTTGATGACCACAGCTGCTGTTAAGGTATTTCCATGAACAACCCTCACTCTCAGATTCGGAAGCCTCTTAACAAAAAGAGTTCCTCCACCATTGAGAGCTTCATTCTGCCCAATTCATGGATGCCACAAATTTGTGAGATACAGAAAACATAATTGTAATAAAGATCAGTAATCACAGCGCAATATTTTGCAATGCCTTCATTGATAACCCACCAAAATAAAATATGAAAGGAAACAATGAATCAAGCTTTTTTCTTATCGATTAGGATTAAATTATTAATGCACCTTAAAAATCATTCCATCAGTGCCCTAAAGTCCTACAAATTTTTAAGTTCTAACCTTGTTAAGAGCTGCAAGACTGATAACCTTCACACCCATTTTGTCTGCACTCAGTATGGCTTCCTCAATGAGATTGTTGATGCCTTTATGAGCAAAAGGAATAAAATACTGCAAGTTGCACCATCATTAATTATCAAAAAAAAATTTACAGTACTTGCTCTAAAATAAAATGTACAGATGATTAAGAAAGGTCCAAACAGCACACACAAATCTGATAGCTCTGAAGATGCAAAGCTATCTAATTAATATGAGTCAGCTATCAACAGCCTTTATTATAGATCAAACATTTTTAACAGTTAAAAGATAATTTTTTCCCATCATCTTAAAAAGTAATCTTTTACTATTTTTATGTGAATGAGGTAATAGCTGGACCAATAAACAGACATTTTTGAAAGCAGATGATCTTGGCTTGATTCCTATACACTTAGCCACATTTACCAGTTAAAGTATGGAGCCATTTGATCTTTTAGGATTTATAATACAGTGACAGGTCTTATGAAAGGCTGAAAAAAATGCTACAGATAAATTAGAATCTTATTTTGTGAAAATAGGATCCTTACTTTTTAATTCACAATTTTTAAGTATTGCCTGTGGGGTGAGTCTGGAAATTTCTCAAATGGGGGTTTTTATCCACGTGACGTCATTAAAAGACATTCACTGAACTTAAATTAAAAGTTTTCTTTTAATATTAATGATGATGTGATGCTACAACTACTTCTCACCGAAAGCAGCTTTTATTATTAACTAATACTATAAAATTCCTGAAACCACCTAATAATATAAAACTCTTAAATTTTTTCTAACAGGATTTGCTGAGAAATTTCGGTTAACCCCTACATGAATTCAATGCCTAAGCAAAAAGCTTCCGAGGACAGTATCAATGGACTGTCTAAAGCCCACAATTGTGTGAGGGAAGATTGTATAGAAGAATTGAAACTGTTAATTACTGCAACTTTTCAAATTAAATACTAAATTGACTCAGCTGGGAAAACTTTTTCCCAAAAAACTCGACTTTTTAAGTCATAAAAAATATAAATATTATCAACCCACTCATTATTGTATAGGGAAATGCATAGAGACTAATTAATATTGCTGCATGTAATGACTCTACCTTATCAAAGAGCTTATTGAGCCCCTCCAGATTGGTAGTATTCTTAAACAAAAAACCAACAAAAATAGATATTTGGAACAGGGTTTATGATTTTAATTTTACCTGGAATCCAAACCTGGGAACAACCCAGGTATGATTAAGGTATCCTTTCAATTTGTGACCAGTATTCACGAATGGTTTTGCCCAAATCCACATTACAAACATGACTGGTATGACCACTGGCCACAAGGGCCATAGAAACCACCATGACCTAAAAGGTGTGGCAGTAAATCCTCTGAGGAGAAATCGTACGTGAAGGGACGAAAGCACATCCACTATGTGAGCCAGGAATACAAAGTCTGGAACCCTATTATCTTCCCCTGCTTAACAAGTTGCATAACATTTATTTATGACTTTGCTCCACAAATCATATATTTATGATTTTGCCCCACAAGAGTTAAAAAGCAATCACATGAAGTGTGATGGAATTTAGGGAGACTTACCTGCACACACGGATCGTTGGAGAGTCCATGACTTTGAGTTCAATGTGCCCCACAGATGGTCATAAAGTGGCATAAATAGGCAATAGTTTGTGCTCATTTCTGTGTGGTGCAGACTATGATACCTGCAAAAAGTGTATACATGCTTCACTTACTTGGAATTTTCAATTGACCGTTTCTAATAGATCAAATATTTTTTTGAGGGCAGTATCCAAATAAGATTGAAGACAATGCTCACACTTAGCATGTAACTTAGTTATATAGAAGCATAAATAGTATGAGACTTAATCATCACATGAACACAACTTACAATTCTCACACTTAGCATGTAACTTAGTTATATAGAAGCATAAATAGTATGAGACTTAATCATCACATGAACACAACTTACAATTCTCACACTTAGCATGTAACTTAGTTATATAGAAGCATAAATAGTATGAGACTTAATCATCACATGAACACAACTTCAGTAGTTTAAAAATTATGAAATATGATTTAAAATTTTGATACAAAACAATTACACACAATTTAATCTAGAAATAACAATGATCAATCATAAATAAAAAAAATTATCTATTTTATTCGTGGGTAAGTGTTAAAGGTGAGTATGAGAGATTTCATTCTTTAGAGTGGAGGAATGTTGAAAAACTTATTAGGCCTTTAACATCAAGCTTGGAGAGAGGATTGGAAGACCCAAGGAAGGGAGAGAAATGCTAGAAAGGATGAGGGAGACCACAGATCTTTCATAAATAATAATATAGAATAATAGAAATGAAATCTAATGTAATAGGGGAAGAGCACCAATAATCATTATAGTTCTAATAACCATTCACTCCTTGTACACCCAACCTTCCAGTTACTAATTTTAAAGAAACCAAAAAAATGGTAATTAAAAACCTATTAATAAATTTCACATAATTGGCCCATTTGTGCACAATTACTGGGACATTTCTGCAGGACTACTAGAACATTTGGGCATAAGTATTGGCAAGTTTAAATGCACCGCTATTGGAACATCTTTAAGTAAGTATAGGGTGACTTTTTAACCCTTGTGACTTTTTGACCTTTGTTACCCAAAAGCCAAAACAATAGCTATAAGCAATTTAAAATCTCTTGATTCCCTAAATTAAAAGAGAGGTTGCATATTATACAATATAGATTGTACAAAAGGTTAAACATACAAACAACTAAGCCACCAAAGAGGGGAGAGGAAAGGACTGCTCCACTAACCCAATCTACGACAATAATGCTATACCAACAGGAGATAGGGGAGAACTGCCAAACTTAGAGTGCAGTTCCAACAGAGATTTGCTCAGAACCGTAAGATCGGCCCAGGAAAAAATTAACTTTCTACACAACATTTAGTGCACTGAACATTTATAGACTCTTATTTTCAAAGAATGGAATATAGGGACTATCGTTTGTTTGAACACTAGGTATACATTGCTCCCTATTCTTAGCTCCTGTCAAACCTGCAAGTGTTTAGATCGAACATTAAATACAGAATAAATAGCACTGCAAGAGCTCAGAAGAGACATTCTGTGCACAATTTTAACTATGCAGATGAAGTAACAGTGCAAGTATTGACGTGGAAAATTAAATACATATCCTGGATTTTAATCTTGGTTAAAAAGTTTACACAGTTTTTGTCTAATTTATTTTAAAAAAATATTCATTAAACATATATTCATCTTACACAGTTATTACTGTCTGACACACACAGAAGATTCATACTGAGACCTTTACTGTTACACTCCACTGCAGCACAGTTTTTGATTTAAAATTTTATGAAGTGGAGGTAGGTAAACTCACGAGGGAGTGTAGATGAGATATCTGAGCATAGGAACACTACGGAAAAGGGATTCAGGCATCATTTCCACGTTACAGTGGCCCATAAATCTAAGCGAATCAAAGAGAAGATAGTAAATATAGATTATGGCCATTGATGCTCCTCCCATCAGTCCTGCTCCTACGATGGGTACTGCCATTATTAATGTCAAAACAATGTGCTCCAGAAAGGTGGCTGTCCCAGCTGCAAGAAGAACATTCATCAGGACAAAAAAATGAAAACCCAGATGAGTTAAAAGGGATTCAAAATAAATGGAACAGAAAATGTTGTCCATTGATATAAATTTACTTGTCTGTGGTTGAAGAGTAATGGAGGCATGGTGGAGAGAATGATAGTTCTTGAAGAGAAAATCTGTGTGAAACGCACGGTGCAGCCAGTAGTACAAGGCTTCTACTGGACCCATATGGAGAATGGCCACATAGAGCAGTCCCTTTGCATTCCATGCAGGGAGATTGCTCAGAAATGGTAAGTAATAATGTGCTGCAGCTGCCATGAAGGCTTGCAATATGATGTAGTTGTCCCTGCAAAATCATGGGAGTCATCCTTAATATTTACTATTGCTTTCTATGATTAGGTATTCTCTGCTAACACCAATATTGCACTACAACCTCTGTTTGTTTAGTCACAGTATTCCATGATATTTGGAAAATAAAATAACTTATCCATTTGCAATTCGTGTATAATCTACTCTTTGAGTGGTGAATTATGTATGATATTATGTTCTGCAAAAATTGTATACCAATCCCATTCTCTGTCCATTTGATCGAACTCAGCATCTTTTCTGCAAATCTTATGCCTACTGGACAGGCAATACATGTTGCTATAAGTGGTCCATATCTGACAGATTGTACATCTGAGAAGAGAAACCAGTAAGATATGAAAGCACCAGTTGTCTCCTCCATTTTCTCCATAGAAATTGGTGTGTATTGCCTTGGCTATCAAGGGCCCATACAACAGATACTGCAATAAAAATGCACAAAAATAAGATCTTTTTTCACAGTTCAATTGCACTCCTAAAGCCCATATGAATGGCATATACAACAAGAACGTAGAAATTTTCAAAAACCCAAAAGCCCATATGAATGGCATATACAACAAAGTTATGAAACAAACAATAACAACAAAAAAAGCATGCCTTAAGACTGCCCAAGTTTGTCCATGGCCAAGCTGCAAGATAAGCTGATGACTTCATGGTAATGCTGAAGTCAAATTTAGAAGAGATCAAATGTTGAGGGCAATGCGATCCTTCTGGTTAAATCTCCCAAAATATGACAGTCTGTGTACATTACATATAGCAACATTTCCTACAGGTGGACACAGATGTGAATGCAGAGGCCAAGGATGTTCTTTTTCATGTTGATTTGAGTTGGTGGATCTTCAAAGCATCCAATTCACTGAACACACCAACGAGCTAATACAAGAATTGATGGTTTAACAACCATATAACTTTCTAGATAGAGAGAGAAAGGCCATTTATGATTTGTCGACCTGCCACGTATATTCCTATGCAACTGGCATTTGATTTTCTAGTTTGGTTGGTACGAGAAATTACGTATGGGATGTGCAATGACTGATTTATAGTTTATCCTCCCTAGGCTTCAATCCATTATTTCTTTTACAGGCTATCACGAGTTTACTTCAGAATCTCTTACTGAAAAGAACTAAGAAATCAATGAATGAATGAAAGGAAGAAATTTTTTAACTAGGTTTATAGATTTGTGGGATTAAGTTTAGTAATTAAAAAATAATATATAAATTTAATATTTATTTTAATGTGTAAGTTTTTTTCATATAATTTTTATTATAGATTTTATTATAAATATTTATAGTTTTGTACAGTTATAGGATCTTTTTTTTGTTGTCAAATTTACATTTTGGGAATATTATTAGAAATATTTATGGTTTGATTGAAGCTAATGATAAAGTTGTTGTCATTGAATAGTAAAAAATGATGATATCTATTTTGTTGTCATTGTCAATCCTTCAAATGTATATATAATCAAATTTATTAATTAATTGAAAATAATAAATCTATTGTATTATATTTTACAATTAATTAATAAATGAGTCAAATGTGCATTCTAGAGACTCCATAGATGTTACGTTGTCTTTTCACCATCTTCCATCTTTTTGTCTTGTCTCTTTTGAATTATGTACAAAGGTGAGACCCTTTGAAAATCCCTCATTTTATTTATAGCACCACTTACCTCAATCAAAATCTTGAATAGTAAAAAATGATGATATCCATTAATGTTAATCTTGAATATATAAAAATTAATGATACCCACTAATGTTAAAATATATAATTGATATATATGAGTTAAACTATTACATCTTAATTTCTAAAATATTTTTCTATTCTTAAAAGTAACTATCTTTGTGCTATAAAGAAATTTATGATTTGACTGAAGCTAACAATAAGGTTGTTGGTAGGGTCTAGAGTTCCTTAATGAAGTTCAACTTCAAGAAACCTTGAGTGTTGGGTTCTTATCCTATTTTTGTTTTTAATGCTCCTCTTAGAGAGATGATTTTTTCTTTTTGCTATTCTATTACATTTTTTGGGTTGTCTCCTTTTTGTTTCATTATTACTGTAGTTCATCTTTCTATCTTGTCGCTATAATGTTATGTACAAGGGTGGGGCCTTTTGAAAATCCCTTATTCTAGTTCATAACTATGGTCAAAAGAACATACCTTTAGAAAGAATTGAATAAGTGAAAGTTCATGATACTCATTAATGTTAAAATATGTATTGGTTGCTTGATAGTTAAATTACTTCGTCTTAATTTCCAAAAGGTTTTACTATTCTTAGTAAGTGACAATATCTTTGTTCTATGTTTTCGCCTTCTTAGATTATGTCTTTAATGTTGAAATTGATCAGTTCGTATAGCCTTTAATGATATTACATTCCAACTAAATATCATTATGATTCAATAGTTGAGATGCATTTAATTTTTCAATTAGAATAATGTTTTGAATATTGTTATAAGCTAAATTATAACTAAATTACTAATTACATGATAATTAAAGTACAATTAGGTACATTTTTTATCATTATGTCGATTTATACACTTGAGTAGATATTGTAGACACCTAAAACTGGCACAACTAATTAAATGGATTTTATTCATTTAATCATCATTAAATCACCTATTTAATTAATATACCCTTCTTCTATCTAAGTAAATACCCCCCCCCCCCCTTTAGCCATTTTAATTAAATTCACATTTAATTAAAAATATCAATTTATTCCCTTTCCCATTTTAATTGAATCTACATTTAATTAAAATCTCCTTTACATCTAAAATAAATCAAAATTTATTGTAAACCCTCCTCCCACATGCAAAATCCATCAAATGCAAGTTGCATCCTCTTTTAGCTAAATGAAATCTTTTTAATTTAATAGCATTCCCATTTTCTCTCACCCACTTGCCAAATCCTACATTTCCCACTTGCCCTCCTAATTTCTTCTAGAAATTCCTCTAATCGTCCATTAATTAGCCTAATTCTCCTCATCATGTCCAATCCCTAAATTTGGGGAATCACTTCCCCAAATTTGGAGAAAGTCTTCATAATGCATTTAAGACCTTCTCCTTTCAACAAGGTAACTTGTTGAATACCCCCAAATTTGTAAGGCTCTTACAAAGTTGTCCCCTAGACCACTTGTGGTTTTCCTCTTGAAGCAAGTTAGCCTCCAAAGTCTTCAAAAGGCATTTAATGCCTCTTACAAGCCCACACCCCTAACCCATTATGGTTGTCCACTTGACTATCTTTTATCCTTGCACAAGAGTTTACCTCTTGGACAATAGCCTGCCACCTTGGATAAAAGCATTATCCAATGATGTCACCCCTTGAAGCCTTCCCTAATGACCAATTAGCATCTAATGCTTTCTTAGCATCTCTCAAGCCCTCTCAAGATGAAATTTGTCAACCTGGGATTGGATTGAATCCCTCACATGGATTGATAACTTTCAATCCTAGCCCTTGTTGAGATTACTCAATCTCAACCATCCATTTCTCTATTTTCTCTATAAATAGAGCCCATATCTTCTGTCTAAGGATCAAGTTTTCTATTGCATCAAATCTATAGTCCAATTGTGTTGTGCGGGTTATCAAGGAGCTCAATCCCCATCACCAAGCATTTAGGCCATTCTAATTGCATTATAGCTTAGTTTTATACATGTTTAAAATATCTCGCTAGCTTAATTTATATCATTTTCATAGCATTCTCACATCTCATCCTCATATTGGCCTAATTAGTTCACTGAATCTTTCAATTTGGAACTCATTTGATATCTTCATCTTTCATCTTGCATCTCCATCCATCATCTCATCTTAGCTTATCAATTGATGGCAGTACATGTTTCATCTTTCAAACAATCAAAAACCAATCAAAAAGTGCAATAAAAACTGTTAGACAATTCAAATAACCAGAAGACAACTGAGAGGGGGGGGTGAATTGGTTGTCTCAGATTACCAGAACTATTAGCAATTTAAACTTCAATACAGGAACCCAAACCATTAATATCGGAATGCTTAAACCAAATACTGATTTAGCAGTTAAACTAACTAAGCATAAACAATAATCACATTATAAAAGCCATCCACATGACACCAAGATTTATACGTGGAAAACCCGGTAAAGGAACAAACCACGTTAGGAAGCCTACCCATAGTCAGATAATACTTTTGTACTAAGTATGTGAATTACAATTGAGGGGTCTGTACTTGCAGAAAGGCCAGCAGCCTAGAGTGCGCTGCTCATCACAAAAGGAGCCTCACTGACTACATAGAAATCCATACTACAATCCGAAGAAGTGTTGAACTGCAAAAGATAGCATCTCTTATGCTTGAGTACAATTTCAGTTAAGCTCAATACCGGAGGACTAAATCTTCTTACATACACCCAATTCGATCTCCAATGATCGACCAAATCCTTTGACTAAATAATATTACATTATTCGCACATTACATTCCTTGACCATGACCTCTAACATAACCATGATGATCTACAATGAGATCTTACATCTATATATACAAACCCTCGACCATAAGCAATTAGGTCGGCCACCAAACAATAAACAAATTACATAATTACAAACCATGTCGGCCTAAGACCAAACAAATAATGTCCAACACATAAGATATCCCAGAAATACATCGAGAGGTCCAATCCACATGTTACATTAAATCCGGTCCATAACCTAGATCAACTGGGACCCAGAATAGGTCTACACGCTACAACAATGATCTCCATCCTCCAAGTCTCAAACATGATCACCAATAACATCCTGAAACTCCACCAGAAGTTGCACCAACACTACTTATGCAATTCATCAAAAGCTCTGCCGGTGAAACCCTCGACGGAACTAGAAACTAAGCTTCTAAGCAAACTGGGATAGCATCCGATCACCAGACCAAAACCAACTAACCAAATATGATCATGAGTATCATGAACAAGCCAATTCCATCACCAAACCATATCAAAGCCTCTCGGATCATGTCGGATCCATATTAACCAGAAACCACTCAACCTACCGAGACCAAAAAGGTGCAGGTAAAGCATCCAAACAACTAGTGTTGGCATCAATGACAAAACATCAATGCAACACATAATCAATTCCACCAAATGGCCAACAATCTCCCCCTTTTCAATTGATGACAACACTAGATGTGCAAAACATCTAAGTACCAAGAAATGCCAAACAAGTCTCCCCCAATGGAAGACAACCAACAATCTCCCACATACAGCTCTTGAATATCAATATCTCTCCCTTTTACTTTTCTTATTCATATCTCTCCCCCTGTGACTTTTTCTTTTTGTTTTTTTTTCTTTTTCACATCAATATATCTCCCCCTTTGACATCAATGCCAAAAATCTGACCAAAATATTGAAGCAAGAACATAAACCACTGAATCACAAAGCTGAATACTCCCCTTAAGTAGTAGTATCTCAAATCAGTGTCGAAATTAATAGTATCTCTGATAGTGCATGTCAGGCTGATGCCAAACCACATCAATCAAGTCTCTATCGGAGGGGCAAAAACTCCCAATCTGTCTCTTAGGTACTCAAATGATTCCTTGGGCAAAGGTTTACTGAAAATATTTGCAATCTGTTCTTTAGTGTTGACATAAACCAATCTAACTTCATTTGCTTCCACCTTTTCCTTCAAAAAGTTATACTTGATAGATGTGTGCCTTGTTTTAAAATGAGATACCAGATTATTTGATATATGGGTATGTGCAAGATCATGGGGGGCCAAAAAGTGGCAATGGGGAAAAAAATGCGTTTTCAACCTTTCCAAACATGCCAAAATCTGCTTTGACTTTTTGTTTGTGTCAAGCAAAATTTGAATTTGGTTTGGTAATACCAAACCAAATCGGATATCTGATATTGTCGGATATCTGATTTGTGATGTCACTATTGTGATATCATACTTTTCAAATCGGATATCCGTTTTTCTCAACATAAAAAATATAGTTTAGTAAAATGGGCATAACTTTTGCATTTCTTATCGAAATTTTTTATTTTTTACAAGCGTTGGAAAGGTAATTCAGAGACCTATCAAATGGATGAGGTAGTTTGATGATATTATAGACCAAAAATTAATTATAATCATTTGAAGTTATTCCTTCAATTTTAAAACTTTAAATACTCACAAATTTTGCATACAAAGTCTCATTTTTTTCCTATCACCTCCTTTATCTATCACTTGTCTATCTATACTTATATAATATATTTTATATATCTCTTTCTTCTCTACTTATGTCACTTATTTTCTCACTCCATGTACATAAATAAATTCCCATGTTACATGAATCTCTTCATATATCTCCATCTTTCTATTCACATCTCTCTCTCTCCCACTCCATCATTGTCACTCCTTATTTCTATATTTCTCTCTAATAATCTCTCTTCTCTCTATTTATCTCCCTCCTCTACCTTATCCTACCTATACTTATATTTTACTTGTCTCTATCACCTCCTTTCTCTCCCTATCTTGTCCCCTCTCTCTCTATATCCCTATAGATCTATCTTCATGTATATTTATATCTCATTATCTCTAAATCTCACTTATTCACTCCATCTCTCCCTCCATTTATCTTATTCTCTCTATCACTTTCTATCCATATCTATCTCTATCGCCATCTTCACATCTCCATCTCTTTCCCTATCAATATCTCTTTTTATATGTTCTTCTATCTTTATATATCTTCCTCTATACATGATTAATCTACTTCTCTGTCTCTTCCTCTATCGCCCTCTTGAAGTATCTTTCCCTTTCTCTACTTTTATCTCTTTATTTACTCCATCTTTATATATCTTTTGCTCTCTCCCCACATCCTTTTCTATATTGCCTTTATATATCTCTATATCTTCCTCTTTCTCTCTCTCCCTCTCTATCTATCCCTACTTATAATCTCTTTCTCTCTTTCTCACTCTCTTGCAATATCTATATATCTCTATCTATCAATATTTCTCTTCCTTTATATCTCTCTATCTCTTCCTTTTTTTATCTCTCTCTTTACCCCTCTCTATCCATTTTTCTCCATCTCTTCATATATTTATCTTCGTCTTTACCTCTCTCTTTCTCTATATCTATTCACCTCCCTCTCCCTTTATCTTCATTTTTTATCTCTATCTTCCTCTCTCTTTTTCAATATCTAGAAATGTCTACCTCTTTCTATCCATCCTTGTCCTTTAGTTTTTTTCCCTCTCACTTCATACTCCTTAATATATATATCTCTATTTATGTCCTTGTCCTTTAGTTCTTTACCCTCTCTTTAGTTCTTCATCTCTCTTCACCCTTATATCTCTCCTTATTTGAAACTTAATATATATGGTCTCCTACGGGGTTATATCATGTCCTAAGGGGTCATAGAACATCATATGACCCCTTAGGACACAATATGACCCCTAACGACACCATATGGTCTCCTAAGGGGTTATATCATGTCCTAAGGGGTCATAGAACATCATATGACCCCTTAGGACACAATATGACCCCTAATGACACCATATGGTCTCCTAAGGGGTCATATGGTGTCATAAGGGGTCATAAAACACCATATGACCCCTTAAGACACAATAAGACCCCTAATGACACCATATGGTGTCCTAAGGGATCATAAGACACCAAATGACCCCTTAGGACACCATACAACCCCTAATGACACAATGTGGTGTCTTAAAGGGTCATGTGGTGTCCTAAGGGGTCATAGGACACCATATTACCCCTTACAATGCCATATGACCCTTAGAACCATATAGTGTCCCAAGGGGTCATATGGTGTCTTAAGGGGTCAAAGAACGTCATATGACCCATTAGGACACAATACAACCCATGACAACACCTAAGGGGTCATATAGTGTCATAAGGGGTCATAGGACACCATATGACCCCTTATAACACAATATAATCCCTTACGACACCATATGGTGTCCTAAGTGGTTATATATGGTATCCTAAGGGGTCATATAACACCATATGACCCCTTATAACACAAGAAGACCCATAACGACATGATATGGTGTCCTTAGGGGTCATATGGTGTCAGGAGACACCATATGACCCCTTAGGACACGATATGACCCCTAGCGATACCTAAGGGGTCATATGGTGTCCTAAGGGGTTATATGATGTCCTAGGAACCTTTAGGACATAATACGACCCCTTAGCACACCATGCAACCCCTAATGACACCATATGGTGTCCTAAGGGGTCGTAGGACACCATATGACCCGTTAGGACACAATATGACCCCTAACAATACCTAAGGGATCATATTGTGTCCTAAGGGGTCATAGGACACCATATGACCCCTAACGACACTATATGGTGTCTTAAGGGGTCATATTGTGTCCTAAGCGTTCATAGGACACCATATAACCTGTAACGACACAAAATGACACCTAACGATACCTAAGGGGCCATATGGTGTTCTAAGGGGTCATAGGACACCATATGACCGATAACAACATAATATGGTGTCCTAGAGGGTCATAGAACACCATATGACCCCTTATAACACCATACAACCCATAACAACACCATCTAGTGTCTTAAGGGGTTATAAGACACAATATTACCCCTTAGGATATAATATGACCCCTAACAATGTCATATAGTGTCCCAATGGGTCATAGGACACCATACGATATCATACCACCCTTTACGACACCATATGGTGTCCTAACGGGTCATATGGTATCCTAAGGGGTCATTTAACACCATATGACCCCTTAGAACACAAGAAGACCCATAACGACGTGATATGGTGTCCTAAGGGGTCATATGGTGTCATGAGACACCATATGATCCCTTAGGAAACAATATGACCCCTAACGATACCTAAGGGGTCATATGGTGTCCTAAGGGGTTACATGATGTCCTAGAAACCTTTAGGACACAATATGACCCCTTAGCATACCATACAACCCCTAATAGCACCATATGGTGTCTTAAGGGATCGTCGAGCACCATATAACCCATTAGGACACAATATGACCCCTAACAACACCTAAGGGGTCATATTATGTCCTAAGGGGTCACAGGACACCATATGACCCCTAAGGACATTTTATGGTGTACTAAGGGGTCGTATTGTGTCCTAAGGGATCATAGGACACCATATGACCCCTTAGCACACCATACGACCCCTAATGACACCATATGGTGTTCTGAGGGGTCATATGGTGTCCTAAGGGGTCATATAACACCATATGACCCCTTAAGACACCATACGACACATAATGACACCATGTAATGTCCTAAGGGGTCATATGGTGCCTTAAGGGGTCATATGACATCATATGACCCCTTAGGAGACCATACGACCCATAAAAACATACTATGGTGTCCTAGAGGGTCATAGAACACCATATGACCCCTTAGAACACCATATGACCCATAACGACACCATGTGGTGTCCTAAGGGGTCATAAGACACAATATGACCCCTTAGGACATAATATGACCCCTAACGATGTCATATAGTGTCCTAAAGGGTCATTAAAAACCATATGACCCCATAGAACACCATATGACCCCTTAGAACATCATACAACCCTTTACGACACCATATGGTGTCGTAAGGGGTCATCCCATCTAGATAAATAAATTCCCAAGTTACATGCATCTCTGCATATATCTTAATCTTTCTATTCCTATCTCTCCCTCTCCCACCCCATCATTGTCACTCCTTATTTCTATATTTCTCTCTAATAATCTCTCTTCTCTCTATTTATCTCCCTCCTCTACCTTATCCTACCTATACTTATATATTACGTGTCTCTATCACCTCCTTTCTCTCCCTATCTTGTCCCCTCTATCTCTATATCCCTATAAATATGTCTTCATGTATATTTATATCTCATTATCTCTAAATCTCACTTATTCACTCCATCTCTCCTTCCATTTGTCTTACTCTCTCTATATGGTGTCTTAAGGGGTCATATTGTGTCATAAGGGGTCCTAGGACACCATATGACCCCTAACGACACAAATTGACACCTAACGATACCTAAGGGGTCATAGGACACCATTTGACCCCTTAGCACACCATATGACCCCTAGTGACACCATATGGTGTCCTAAGGGGTCATAGAACACCATATGACCCCTTAGGACACCATACGATGCATAATAACACTATATGGTGTCCTAAGGGGTCATAGGACACCATATGAACCCTTCGAAAACCATACAACCCATAACAACATAATATGGTGTTTTAGAGGGTCATAGAACACCATATGACCTATAACAACACCGTGTGGTGTCTTAAGGGGTCATAAGACACAATATTACCCCTTAGGACATAATATGACCCCTAAAAATGTCATATAATGTCCTAAGGGGTCATAGGATACCATATGACCCCTTAGGACACCATACAACCCCTTACGAAACCATACCACCCTTTACGACACAATATGGTTTCCTAAGGGGTCATATGGTATCCTAAGGGGTCATACTACACCATATGACCCATTATAACACAAGAAAACCCATAACAACATGATATGGTGTCCTAATGGGTCTCATGACTCCTTAGGACACAATATGACCCCTAACAATACCTAAGGGGTCATATGGTGTCCTAAGGGGTTATATGATGTCCTAGAAAACTTTAAAACATAATATGACCCCTTAGCACACCATACAACCCCTAACGACACCATATGGTGTCCTAAGGGGTCGTAGGACACCATATAACCCGTTAGGACACAATATTACCCCTAACAACACCTAAGGGGTCATATTATGTCCTAAGGAGTCATAGGACACCATATGACCCCTAAGGACACTATATGGTGTACTAAAGGGTCATATTGTGTCCTAAGGGGTCCTAGGACACCATATGACCCCTTAGCACACCATACGACCCCTAACAACACCATATGGTGTCCTAAGGGGTCATATAACACCATATGACCCCTTAGGACACCATACGACACATAATTACACCATATGGTGTCCTAAGGGGTCATAGGACACCATATGACCCCTTAGGAGACTATACGGCCCATAACAACATAATATGGTGTCCTAGAGGGTCATAGAACACCATATGACCCCTTAGAACACCATACGACCCATAACGACACCATGTGGTGTCCTAAGGGGTCATAAGACATAATATGACCCCGTAGGACATAATATGACCGCTAACAACATCATATAGTGTCTTAAGGGGTCATACAAAACCATATGACCCCATAGAACACCATATGACCCCTTAGAACACCATACGACCCTTTATGACACCATATGGTGTCCTAAGGGGTCATATGGTATCCTAAGGGGTCATATTAAACCATATGACCCCCTAGAACACAATAAGACCCATAACGACATGATATGGTGTCCTAAGGGGTCATACGGTGTCACGAGACACCATACGTTCCCTTAGGACACAATATAACCCCTAACGATATCTAAGGGGTCATATGGTGTCCTGAGAGGTTATAGGATGTCCTAGGAATCTTTAGGACACAATATGACCCATTAGCACACAATACAATCCCAAACGACACCATATGGTGGCCTAAGGGGTCGTAGGACACTATATGACCTGTTAGGACACAATATGACCCCTAACAACACCTAAGGGGTCATATTGTGTCCTAAGGGGTCATAGGACACCATATGACCCCTAATGACAAAAAATAAAGCCTAACGATACCTAAGGGGTCTTATGGTGTTCTAGAGGGTCATAGCACACCATATGACCCCTTAGCACACCATACAACCCTTAATGACACCATATGGTGTCCTAAGGGGTCATAGAACACCATATGACCCCTTAGGACACCATACGACGCATAATGAAACCATATGGTGTCTTAAGGGGTCATAGGACACCATATGACCCCTTAGGAGACTATACAACCCATAACAACATAGAAATGGTGTCCCAAGGGGTCATAGAACACCATACGACCCATAACGACACCATGTGGTGTCCTAAGGGGTCATAAGACACAATATGACCCCTTTGGACATAATATGGCCCCTAACGATGTCATATAGTGTCCTAAGGGGTCATAGGACACCATATGACCCTTATGACACAATACGACCCCTTAGGACATAAAATAAACCCTAATGACACCTAAGGGGTCATAGGACACCATACGACACATAACAACACCAAATGCTATCCTAAGGAGTCATGTGGTGTCCTAAGGTGTCATAGGACACCATATGACCCCTTAGGACACCATATGACCCATAGCACCATATAGTCTCCTAAGCATATGGTGTCGTAAGGTGTCATACGGCACCATATGACCCATTAGGACACAATAAGACCCCTGATGACACCTAATGGGTCATATAGTGCCCTAAGAGTTCATAGGACACCATATGACCCTTTAGGACACCATACGACTCCTTGCGACACCATATGGTGTCCCAAGGGGTCATATGGTATCCTAAGGGGTCATATAATGTCCTAAGGGGTCATATGGTGTCCTAAGGGGTTATAGAACACCATATGACCCCTTAGGACACCATAAGACCCATAAC
The DNA here is from genome assembly GCF_030272615.1 of Cryptomeria japonica. Taxonomy (NCBI): domain Eukaryota; kingdom Viridiplantae; phylum Streptophyta; class Pinopsida; order Cupressales; family Cupressaceae; genus Cryptomeria; species Cryptomeria japonica. The sequence goes on along the minus strand of NC_081407.1, from coordinate 687,533,256 downwards.
GACACCATATGATGTCCTAAGGGGTCATATGGTGTCCTAAAAGGTCATGGGACACCATATGACCTCTTAGGACATAGTATGAACCCTAAAAAAACCTAATGGATCATATGGTGTCTAAGGGGTCATACGATGTCTTGTGACCCCTTAGGACACAATATGACCCCTTAGCACACCATAAACCCCCAATGACACCATATGGTGCCCTAAGGGGTCATAGGACACCATATGACCTGTTCAGACACAATATGACCCCTAACAATACCTAAGGTGTCATATGGTGTCCTAAGGGGTCTATGTCTCTCTTCACCTTTGTCCCCATCTCTCTTCTCTCTTTGTTGATACTTTCCCCTCTTCCCCTCTCCTCCTACCCCTTAATAATCTCAAACTCTCCCTCTCATTCTCTCTTCACCCCAATCACCCCCTCCCTCTCTCTCTTCACCTTCCACCTAATTACTTATAGCTCTCTCTCACACACACACTCTCTTCCCCCAATTAATATCTCCTTCTCACCTCTCTCCCCCTCTCCTTTTTTTGATACTTCCCTACGCCTCTCCTTGTCCCCTCTGAATTTTGTTGCTAGAGACGAGAAAGAAATGCAGAGAGACTAGTCTAGATCTTAGGGAAGAAAGAGTGTCATAGAGGAGGAAATTATGAAGAGGTAGAAATATAAGCACCTTGTAGAGCTTGAGATATTGAATGAGGTATTCACTGATAGTTAGAGATATAGGTCTAGAGAGAGATGTATAAATATGGACAAAAGAGAGGGAGGAAGAAACAAATAGGTGAAGTGATAGGTTTAGGAGAGAGAGGCGGAGAAAGGAAGAAACATAGATAACATGGTTTATCAAAATTTATCGAACTCAATAAAATTCATAAATTTTCTATTATTAATTAATTACTTATTTAGTTTATTTTTAGATGATTGTTACAAAAATTCATGCAATAGGGAAATCATATGAAAAAGTCACGAGTTTTTTATGTTTTAAAAATGAAGGATGAATTTAAATTAATTATAATTATTTTTTATAACAAATAATTGAAAATATACCTATTCCATATCATAGAGCTCTTAATTACCTTTCCAACGCCTGTAAAAAATCAAAATTTCGGTATAAAACGCAAAAGTTATGCCCAATTTACTAAATTTTTTTTTTTTTTTTTTCAAAAACGGATATCCGATTTTAAAACACAAATTTTTCCCTCCATCTTTTGGTTCAGTTTTGCTTTGGGATTTGGCTTGGAAGTGACAAGCCTGGAAAGTAAACTGAAAAAACGTGTTTTTCAGTATTCCTTGATTTTCCAGACTTTACACTGGTGGCTGACGACTTTTTTATAGCCAAAATTGATAAAACAAAAAAGGGTTTTTTAAGGACGTTCTCATCTTTCCAACAATATAAGGCTTGTCTTATTTCAACTTTAATAAATAATTATTATTTATTTTCTAATTGAATTCTGACAAAAGTCCTGATTGATAGTGATTGAAAAATACTCATAACTTTCAAACCACATAAGATTTTTTGAATCTGAAACATGCATCACATCCTATGTTTCATCTAATATAGTGAAAAATTAAAAAAAATTGAATTTCATAAGGTTTTGACCAAGTTAAGGTGGTCAGACGTAGGAGTTTTTGAATTTCTGAAAAGTTGTAGTAAAAAATTCATAAATAATTATTTACTCTATAAAAAATTATAAAAAAATATGTGTCACATCCGGACATGAGTCTAATACTTATATTATAAATCTTATAAAAAAATATTATGATTTGATTGTGATTAGGGTGGTCAGACATACACTTACTTCTTATCTTTTTCCTGAAATTTTTGTACCACTGCATTAAAATTTGAAATTTTCATCAAAAAGGATATTTTTTATTCAAAATGCAACTAGTAGCTTAGAAACTACATTCAATTTTCTATAGAATTTATTCTTACATATTTTAAAAATAATGTCCGTAACTTATTCAATTTTTCATGTCAAGTTGCATAACTCTGATTTTTTAAAATTTCATTGCCACTTAAGGGCCTGTTTTGGCACACCATGATCCTGGACATACCCATATCAATAGTAGTAGAGTTGTCACAGTGAATAACTATCGATGCATCATAATCCACCTTTATATCCTTCAACATTTGTTTTATCCATAAAACTTGTGTACAATTAGTAGCAACAATAACATACTCAGCTTCAGTAGTAGATAAAGAAGTACATGACTACATTTATTGTTGATCCATGAAACCAACTTCTTTCCAAGAAAGAAAGCTCCACTGGAAGTTCTTTTCCTCTCATCAACATCTCCAACCCAATCAACATCTGTATATGCACATAAAGTAAAGTTATCATCCTTAGGGTACCACAAGCCATATTCTAATGTACCTTGCAAGTATCTAAAAATCCTTTTCATCGCAATCTCATGATTTTCTCTAGGATCACTCTGAAATCTTGAAACAATACAAAAAACATTCATAATGTCAGGCCTGGTCTGAGTCAAATAAAGCAAACCCCTAATCATAGATTTGTATCTTGTAGGATTTACCGGTACAAAAACATTTTTTCTTGTCAATTTCTCACTTGTAACCATAGGAGTACTTACTAGTTTAGAAACTCCCATACCAAATTTATTCAACAATTCCTTAGCATACTTATTTTGACAGACAAAAATACATTTGTCAGTCTGAGTAATCTGCAAACCTAAGAAAAATTTCATCTCACCAATTTCATAGACATCTCAAATTCTTTCTCCATATTTTTAGAAAATTCTATGCATAACTTATCTTCACCTCCAAAAATAATGCTATCAACAAATACTTTAATAATCAGTATATCATCATCAGTGATCTTATATAATATAAATTAGTGTTAGCACTGCCCTTAGTAAAATCAAGCTTCAAAAGATATTTATCCAACCTAGCATACCAAGCCCTAGGTGCTTGTTTCAATCCATATAAAACTTTCCTTAACCTGCAAACCATATTTGTATCATCTGATAGTGAAAAACCATCAAGTTGCTCAATATAAACTTCCTCATCAAGATCCACATTCAAAAACGCACATTTAACATCCATTTGATAAGCCTTGTAGTTTTTATACGTAGCATAGGCAAGAAATAATCTTACAGCTTCAATCCTAGCTACAGGTGCAAAATTTTCTCCATAATCAATTCCTTCCTTCTGAGAATACCCTTTACAAACCAATCTAGCCTCACTCCTTATAACTTGACCATCCTCATTCAATTTATTCCTAAAAACCTATTTAGTTCCAATTACATTTTTATTTTTAGGCCGGGTAACCGAGGTCCATGTGTTATTTTTCTCAATCTAATCTAATTCTTCTTCCATAGATTTCAACCAATATTCATCTTTACATGCCTCAATTACTGATACCGGCTCAACTTGTGAAATTGAACATACCTCATTAGTTGCTAGTCTTCTTCTTGTCATCACTCTATTTCTCTTATCCCCAATGATTCGATCTTCTAATGATTCAATCTCACATACCTAGGAGTCTTCTGACTTTCTATTCCTCTTCCTTGTTCTTCAATTACTGTAGAATTCTCTGATACTGTCGGAGTAACTGGTTCAACACTCTATTTCGGTAAAGGTGCTACTAGTTTAGATATAATCATTTCCACTGTCGGTTCCTTCTCATAAACTATGATTTGACTTCTGTTCAGCTCATCTACTTTTACATTAGCACTCTCCACACTTCTCCACAATCTCTTGTTATAAAATCTATATGCTTTGCTTTCATTAGAATAACCAAGAAATATGTCTTCATCACATCTAGGATCAAATTTCCCAATGATATCATCTCTCCTGATATAACATTTACTACCAAAAAAATTGAAATACTTAACTGTAGGTGTATTGCCAAACCATAATTCATAAGGTGTCTTATCAGTTTCTCCTTTGATATGTACTCTGTTGAATGTATAAACCGTTGTTCTCACTGCTTTTCTCCAATAGATATGAGGTAGACTAGCTTCCATCATCATTTTTCTAGCAGCATCCAAGAAATTTTTGTTCTTCCTTTCCACAACTCCATTCTGTTGAGGTGTCCAGGGAGGAGAAAATTGTCTTCTTGTACCATGCTTCTCACAAAAGTTATTAAACTCATTGGATGTGAATTCTCCACCATGATATGATCTCAAACATTTAATATTTAATCTTGTCTCAGTTTCCACTTTAGCCTTAAATATTTTAAAATTTTCAAATGCTTCATATTTTTGTTTTATAAAAGTAACCCACATCATTCTAGAATAATCATCAATGATTAGCATAAAATATCTATCACCTTGAAAACTTTTGACTCTCGCACGGCCACACAAATCAGTATGAATAAGATCAAGAACATTGTTTGATTTATCTTGTATACTCCTAAAAGAGGTTCTGGCATGTTTACTCATTTGACATTCTTTACATATCGGATTATAGGGCTTCATAATCTTAGGTATATCCCTAATTGCCTTAGTTGAACTGATCTTCACAATGCAATCAAAATTCACATGACACAACCTTTTATGCCATAGCCAACTCTCATCAATCCGTGTAATTAAACATGTCTTCTCACCGAAGTTCAAATGAAATATATTACCTTTGGTCTATGTACCAGTTGCAATCTCCAAACCAGATCTGTTAAAAATTTTGCATTTTCCATCCTTGAACTATAATTGAAATCCCTTATCTACCAATTGTCCTACACTCAAAAGATTATGTCTTAAACCTTCAACATAATAAATATTTTCAATATTTTTCTTACCATCTAATGATATAGTTCATTTTCCTTTGATCATACATGCTTTGTCATCTCCAAATCTAACTACACCGCCATCAAATTCTTGCAAAGATAGAAATTTCCCTTTATCTCCAGTCATATGATGTGAACAACCTGTTGGCATTTGATGAACCGGTATGATGATATGATGATAATGTATTTTGTCATTGATGTCAATAAGTGCAAGTGAACCAGTATGAAGACTTGTAGTAAACTGGTGTCTGGGTTTCACTAAGTGTGACTACTGATTGGTAGTCTCAGCTCTAGGGTTTCTGGTTTGTCAATCCAGCTTGTGCGATGCAACCGGTGACATTTTGTGATGTGTTAGCTAAGAGATGAAGATGAGATTGAGATGCCACGTCAGTTTTGTGCACATGAAGGATTTCTTGAGGATCTTGCATGTGAAGATCGACTGCATTAAATGTCTACCTCAGGAATGAACATTCTTATTAGTGGTATGAGAAGAAAGCATGATGGGGTACCGATTTCTATGTGGGGTGAAGAATGGATGATGCAAAATGACTTGTGATCTATTTGAGATTACTTCACTCTATGGAAAGTGTTTGGACGGTCAGGATTTGACCGACTGTAATTGTAAACCTAAAAGCTTAGGGTTTAGGGTTTATGCTACCGACCTAATTGCTGTCTATAAGGTCGATGATGTTTGTTATTGTAAGTTGTTGGAAAAAGTTGTGTGTGTATCTGAGTGATGAGATACTTTCTAGACCAGTGAGAGAAAACTGCAGAGTGTGATTCCAGAGTAGAGGAACTGAAAAGGATCTGCCTTAGCATATAGTGTTGTTATCAGATCAAGATTTTACCTGTTGTTTTCTAACCATTTCAACAGAAGGAAAATCCTTTTGCTGGGTAGCTTTAACAAGCTTACTGCAAATCATCTAACCAGGTGACTCAAGATCATTGAGTTCTTTAAATCCTCTAGAAAGGTAACCTTTGACAAGGTTTCAACCTTTAACAGGGTATATAGCCATCCCTTAACCGGGTGATCTTTAACAGGATCGGTTCCTAGCAGAACCTTATTGTAAAGTCTTTAACCGGTCTAGGCTCCTAACATAACAAGCTTCAAAAGAGTTCAAAACAAGCTTGTGGGTATTCATCCCCACCATGGTTTTTCCCATTTGGGTTTCCACATGAAAAATCTATGTGTCATGAGTTGTGCATTTTTTATGTGCTGATTAAGTATTCTTTGAGTGATTATGCATGCAAAGCTAATGGTTATGGTATTGCTGATATACCACATGCATATGTTTATGGGTGAAGTAGTTATCAAGTATTGAATGTATTTGAAGGGTTCAGTTTTACTAGTTTATGTTGTCTGAAGTCTTACTGTGTTCCATGGTTAAGTTCAGTAATGAAGACAACCGGTTAGTATTGTTTTAACTTGATAAGTTGAAAAGAAGTTTTTGAATGTACTAATTCACAGCGCCCCCCCCCTCTTGGTACCAGTTAGGGTATCTGCTATTCATCATTATTCATCAATTGGTATCAAAGAAACTCCAGGTCCTCGGTGATATAAGCTTAACCGCTTGAGGAAAAAGATCCTACTTTAATGATGAAGAGGGAAGGTCCTAAGTTCAATAGAGATAACTTCAAAATATGAAAGGACAGAATGAAGATCTATATCAAGAGTTTGGGTGCTCAACACTGGAGCTATATTGAGAATGTCTATGTAATCCCCACTAACACTCTAACCGATGATCAGAAAAGAGAGATTCAAGAAAATGGGCAAGTATTGGAAGCCCTTATTAGCAGTTTGTCTGATATTGAGTTCATTGATGTACAAGATAAGGACACTCCTAAAGATGTATGGGACACATTGGAAACTAGTTATCACGGTGATGAGCATGTAAAGCAAGCTAAGGAAGAGAGCCTTAGAGGAAAATTTGAAGACATGAGGATGTTTGAAGGTGAGACCATTCAACAATATGGCATAAGAATCAAGACTATTGTTGGAGATATTAAGAGCACTGGTGGAACAATTGATGATGTCACCATTGTCAGTAAAGTCTTGAGATCATTGTTACCGGTCTATGCAATCAAAGTTGTTTCTATTTAGGAACTAAGATCTATTGACAAAACCAAGGTATCCTTAGACTATCGTTGCAAAGTTAATTGCATATGAGTTGAATAGCTATGATGGCAGTGTTCAGAAGACTGAGTCAGCTTTTAAAGCATCTGTTGCACCATCCAGAAAAGGAAAAGAAGTAAGTACTAGTTATGAATCCATGCAAAGAAGAGGTATGGATGATGAAGAGATTCTGATGGAGTTTGAAGCTCTTATTGCCAAGAGACTTCCAAAAGGCATTGGAAAATACAGAGGTAAGTTTCCTTTAAAATGTTTTTCCTGCAATAAGATGGGACATATAGCTATTAACTGTCCTAACAATGACAATATGGATAACCCAAAGAGGTTTAGAAAGTGCAAAGGAGGAAATAGAAGAAATTGTCTTGTTGCAGTGGATGAAGGTGTTACTGATGAAGAATCTGAGGATGAAGAGAATGAGGACATAGTGTTTGTAGCTGTAAAGGAAGAAGTGTCTAGCAAAAAAGCACTTGTCTCTCACATTGACAACTCTAATGAGTGGATTATTGGTAGTGGTTGTTCTCACCACATGACTTGTGATCGGAGAAAGTTTCTGTCTCTAGAAGAATATGATGGAGGTGTTGTCAGATTTGGCAATGATGCACCATGCTTGGTAAAAGGAAAAGGATCCATCTCACTGAATGGAAGGAGCAATGCAGATGATGTCTACTGGGTAGAAGGTCTTAAGCATAACCTATTGAGTGTTTCTCAGCTAAATGATAAAGGAATCGTTCTGGAGTTCAAAGGTGGAGTCTGCAGTATAATTGGAAAGAGTGTTGAACTTATTGCCACCGGTAAGCAGACCAAAGGTAACTTGTTTCAATTGAATGTCAGGATAAGTCGGTGTTTGATGGTGAAGTTTGATGATAGTTGGATATAGCATAGGATACTTTGTCAAATGAACTTTGATAATATTGTAAAGGCTAGTAAGATCAAGGCATTAAGATGATTTCCTTTGCTAAACAAACTGAAGAATTCTTTGTGCAGAGAATGTCAACTTGGGAAGATGTCCTCCTCAACTTTCAAAGGTAAGTCTTTTTCAACAGAAAACTTACTTGATCTTGTGCATATTGATTTGTGTGGTCCTATGAAAACTAGAAGCATTCAAGGAGATAGGTATTTCATGATTCTTACTGATGACTCCTCAAGAATGATGTGGGTCACATTCTTGAAAGGTAAGTCTGAGGCATTTGGAAAGTTCAAAGCCTTTAGAGCATTAGCAGAGAAGGAAAGTGGTCAAAAGATAAAATGCCTATGAACTGATCAAGGAGGTGAATTCACTTCTGATGAATTCAACAAGTACTGTGAAGACAGCGGTATCAAGAGGCGGTTGTCTACCCCAAGGACACCACAACAGAATGACATAGAAGAAAGGAATAACATGACCACAGTTGAAGCAGCCAGAACAATGTTGATCCAAGGAAAGGTTGCTCACACTTTTTGGAGAGAAGCGGTGAGCACTGCAGTCTATACTATGAACCAAGTACTCATCAAGAAAGGTAGAGTTAAAACCCCTTATGAGTATTGGACCGAGAAAACTCCTACTATGAATTATTTTAAAGTGTTTGGTAGTAAGTGTTACATCAACAGAGGTGAGCATCTGAGCAAGTTTGATGCTAAATGTGATGAAGGAATATTTCTGGGATATTCCACTAAGAGCAAAGCTCTCAAGTGCTACAATAATAGAACACAAAAAATTGTTGAGAGTAACAATGTCAGGGTTGATGAATCCCTTGAGGAACTTGAGGAAACTTGCAGTGAGGAAGTGGAAGATGAACCAGGTATAGCCTTCTGGGAACCAGTTAAGAAAGAAACAAGTAAAGATCTTGGTGTTCCTGTACCAGTAGAACCTGTAGTAGGTGAAGAAGAAGTAAGTGAAGAAGAAGAGGAAAAGCTAGCAGAACCAGCTAGAGTCATTCCTAGGTATGTGAAACTACATCATGATTCGAAGCAAATCATAGGAGATAAAGATGCAGGGATACTCACAAGAAGAAAGGTGAAAGAAAACTCTTGCATGATTTTTGAATTGGAGCCCAAGACTTCCAGAGATGAACTTACAGATGAAGACTGGATTAAGGCAATGGAAGAGGAGCTAGACCAGATAGAAAAGAATGCAACATGGTCCCTGGTACCCAGACTAGAACATAAGAATGTTATCGGTACCAAATGGGTTTTCAGGATTAAGCTAAATGAAGAAGGCACAATTGTGAGGAACAAGGCAAGACTTGTATGCAAAGGATATGCTCAAGAAGAGGGAGAAGGCTATGGAGAAACCTTTGAGATGTCCAAATGCTACTTGCATTTGCAGCATTCAAAGGATTTAAGGTTTATCAGATGGATGCGAAGTCTGCATTCTTGAATGGAATCCTAGAAGAGGAAGTGTATATTGAGCAACCAGATGGGTTTGCCTTACCAAAAGATAGTAACATGGTGTGTAGATTACACAAAGCCTTGTATGGATTTTATTTTTTTCCTAATTGTTGAGGTATGTTTTTGATGTATCAATTAAGGTATTTAGTGTATTCCTCACATTGCTCAAGCAGTAGTAAAATAAAAGTCACTAATTATTGTTTGAGGTATATTACGTTGATTTCCTTTGAAAATAGGGATATTGTTTTGTATTGTATTTTTTCAACTTTTTGTTTCATAATTCTTATTTTTTATTCAATCTATTTGTGCTAACATATTTTACATTTTGTGATCATTCATTAGCATTATCAGTTTCACTCTATCACATTTCTTGTAGCATTGTTAATCTAGTTGTATTGCATCTAGCATTCCATTATTATAATAAAATATATAAACTATTTATGGAGGATACAAAGCTAATCAAGAATATTATCTAAAGAAAAGATCCTTACCGCTACCAAAAATTAATTTATCATTTTTGTCAAAAAATATAATTGAAAAAGATATATCCAATCCTTGAAGATCCCCCTAGTAGCTTTGTATTCTCAAGTGAAAGAAAAAATAAAAATTGGGCATCAAACAAATGCTTGAAGGTAATTCAAAACCCGACTTTGGTATTACCCCCCCCCAAGAGAGGGTGTACATCTTTAAATGACCATAGATCTATGGAGGGAGAGGAAGATGGCCAAATTAAAATCACATAAATTTTGAAAGTAAGGAAGGGTTATGCGCTTCTTGAAAGAAAATGAAAATCCTATCCTGGAATGTTAATGTCCCTAACAAGAAATGCTTGATCAGGAGAAGACTTCTTTTGATCAACGTAGACATTATCATGCTTCAAGAAAAAAAACTCAATAATTTGCACGCAGAATTATTTGGCCAATATCTTGGCAGTCAATATAAAGATTGCAAAGTGGAATTAGTAGAGGCAGAAGGTGCTTCAGGGGGACTCCTCCTATTATAGATATCATCTTTTGTCCAGATTGAGAGACTTGCTTCAAACAAATTTTGCATTTTGGTCTATGCCAAGATTCTTTCTTCCAATTTCTCCTTTATTTTGATCAATGTTTATAGTCCAGCTACTCCTTCCCTAAAATGGGGCTTTTGGTCAGACATGGATGAAGTGATATCACCTTTGCAGAATGTGAATTTATTCATAGGTCGGGACTTCGATGCAATCAAGAGATTGAAAGATAACAGAAGTGGCATTCTTAGGCTTGGCGAATCCCAACAAGAATTCAATGACTGGGTGGACAAGAATGGTCTTCTAGAAGTGGAGTCGGGAGATTCTTTCACCTAAAATAATAGAAGGTTGGGATTCAGCAATATCGTAGAAAAGATTGATAGGTTCTTTTGACTAGGAGCCTTCTCTTCTTTTCCTTTCACTATGGATTGCAGAGTTCTTCCTTGCTCGGGGTCGGATCATTTCCCCCTCCAACTCAATTTTCAAGGCCCCTCTTTGTCTCCAAACCACCCTTTAGATTTGAAAATATGTGGATGAAAGACCCTAATTTTTTGTCTCTTATTCAACAATGGTGGAATGAAGCCTCTTTTGTGGGCTCTAAATTATTTTGCTTTCTATCAAAACTAAAATTTATTAAAAGAAAATTGTTAGAATGGAATGCAGAGCACTTTAAAAACATATTTCAATCCAAGAAAGATTTGAAAAATCAGTTGGAGGATTTGAATACAAAGGTTATTCAAGATGGTATGTCACAAGCAAAATTCTTGAAATAAAAGGTTCTTTTAGCAGACTATGATTATATTTTATCCAAAGAAGAACTTTTTTAGAAACATTAGTCTAGGGAGAACCAGTTGCAAGTTGGAGATAAGAACACAACATTCTTTCATAATGTCACAAATCACATGAGGTCCATCAATAGAATTGATAGAACAATGATTCAAGGAAATCAGGTTCTAGAGGAACCAAATAGTATCTGGTTGGAAATTATCCAATTATTTTTATCTTGCTTAATAACAAGGAAGGATCAAACTTAAAGGAGCAAAAAAATTTTCTCTTTTATTCCTAAGATCATCACTAAGGATCAAAATATGAGCTAAATGAAAGCTTCTTTTTGGAAGAGGTATCAACTACCCTTAATCAACTTCCCTTTGATAAAGCTTCTAGCCCTGACAACTTCCCAACTAGATTTTATAAAAGGTGTTGGCAAATTATTGGGCAGGATCTTGTGGAAGCATTAGAGTTCTCAAGAAAATCAGGCAATATTCTCAAGGAAATCAATAACACTTTCATAGCCCTTATTCCCAAAAAAGAGAAAGCAGTAAAGCTGGGTGATTTCAGACCAATTTCTCTTTGCAATACTATTTACAAAATCCTAACAAAGGTTCTCACTAATAGAATCAAACCTCTGATGGACGACATCATTTTAGAAGAACAGATAGGCTTCATGCTAGGCAGATCAATCTTAGATGGCATGATTGTCACTCAAGAAGTGATTCATACACTCCAAAATACTAACAAATATGGGACGATAGTAAAATTGGATATTTCAAAGACATATGATATTGTTGATTGGCGCTTCCTTTGCAAGATTATGCAAGCCTTTGGTTTTAGTCTCTTGGATTAATTGGCTTTTTAAATGCATCTCAACTCCAATGTTTTCTATTCTCATTAATGACACTCCTGAAGGTTATTTATCTTCATTCAGAGGTATAAGACAAGGAGATCCCCTCTCCCCATTCCTTTTCATTATAATGTCAGAGGCTTTGGGTAGAGTCGTGAAGAACATGCACAGTAGTGGTTCTATCTCAAGCATTAAGATAGAAAGGAATTTCTCTACTACACATCAATAGTTTGCTGATGATAATCTACTGTAGGGGATAGCTAGTTCTAGAGAAGTAGCCCACTTCCAGGACCTTTTATAGTCCTATGGTAGGACCTCGGGACAGACTATCAATACAGAGAAATCAAAAATCTTTTTCTTCTCAACTCCTCTTGCAACAAAAAATAGAATCTTAAATATTTTTGGCTACAAGAAAGGTACCCCCCCTTGTATCTATTTAGGAATCCCTATTGATAAAGGATTGAGAAATACTAAGCTTTGGGATCCCCTCAAATTAAAAATGGAACGTAGCACTAATTCATGGAAGGGTAAATGACTCTTATGGGTAGCTAGATTGGTGATGTTGCAAGCAGTGATATCAGCTCTCCCAATCTACTTACTTTCTTATCTTGCTTTAACAGCAAGGATGAACTCTTTCCTAATTCAGAAAATGATAATTTTTTTTTGGCAAAGCATACAGGAGAGGTACAAAATAGCCCTCATAGCCTGGGATAAAACTTGTAGAACCAAAGTAATGGGCGGTCTAGGTATTTGAAATCAACAGTTACAAAATCAAGCTTTAGGGGCAAAGTTGGCTTGGAAAATGACCAACGAACGTACAACCAGATGGACAAGACTTATGCACACACAATTTGTGGGTGGTGCTTCAAACAATTTTATGAGAATTTCCAGCCCACCTAAAGGCTCTAGGATATAGAATTTCATCCTAAATGCAAACCCTTGGTGGCTGATTATATCACTTGGGATGTTCATGATTGATCGTCATCGATATTCTGGGAAGGTTCATGCTGGGGTTACCCAAGCCTAGATAGTTTGATTTCAATAAAATCCACAAGGGATTGGCTTAGAGAAAATTGGGGAATTTATGATAAGGATTATGTAGTATTTTCAGAGGCAGGGTCCAAATTCGGTTGGTCTTGGAAAAGATTTGAAGGGCTACCCATTCCTTCTAATGAAATGGAACAACTATAATATGTCATAAAAATAGATAATTGTTCTTTAGAGATGGTTGTGATTCCTTAGTGTGGGCTTTGTCTAAATCAAGCCATTACAATGTAAAGGACGGCTACAATCTTCTTGCCAATCAATCAGACCTTAATGACCTTGGAATTCCTCAAAAAAAAATTTGGAGCAGAAACTCATCCCTAAAGCCCAAGTCTTTGCTTGGTTGGCACCCAAAAAGAAAATTCTCACTATGGAAAGGTTTAAGAAAATAGGATTTGAAGGCCTCTCTAGATGCATACTTTGTAAAGCCCAGAAAGAATCTGTGGATCATCTTCTCCTCAACTAGCCATTCACGACAAAGTGTTGGAGATGGCTTTGTGCCAAATTTGGTTGGATCATGACTCTCCCTAATGATACCGTTTCTCTTTTCCAGGGATGGCCAATCAGACCTAAAGATGTATCTTAAGCCCCCTATGGGAAACTAGTCCTTCATGCCTCATATGGGAGGTTTGGAAAGAGTGAAATAGGAGGAATTTTGACAACAAAGCTAGGAAAGTGAACTCAATTTTTAATTCCATTGAATGTTCAATTGTAGAAAATATCAACTATAAACTTGCCCTTAATCTTAATCCTAATAAGGAATTCACAGATTGGGATGGCAAAATTAGATCCAGATGGAATGGTATCAAAATTCCTCCTTTTATTGGGAAAAAGAGGGGTGACAGAAGCTCTGCTATATGGTCTCCTCCGAAGCAGGGATGGTTAAAGCTCAATTTTGATGGAGCTTCAAAAGAGAACCCAAGCCCTTCAGGCTTAGGATGTGTAATCAAAGATCATACTAGAATTTTCAAAGGTAAGCTAGCAGTTCCTACTCAACCGAATACCAACAATGTAGTAGAATTCAAATCTCTACTTCTAGGTCTCACTAAGTGCTCCAAGAGAGATTTCAAAAACATTGAAATAGAAGGAGATTGTGTTATAGTGATAAATGCAATCAAAACGTCAACAACTCCAAATTGGCATCTACAAGCTCTAGTCGAAAAGATGTTCTGTGTTGGAAGGTTTTAACAATTACTCGTGCAAACATATATACAGAGAAACTAATTTAGGAGCTGACGCTCTCTCCAAAAAAGTGCCAGAAAGAGTAGAAATTAGTTGGTGGGAGCATGATAATCAGTCCTAGGTTGAGGACAAATCAAATTCAGACTTGTTCTCCAAAATAACAACCACAAAGAGACTCTGCATTATATTCTTTGTCTCTGTCTTCCAAAGGATATCAGTATGTCAGGTTAACATATGCTTAAGTTCCATTTGTATAAACCAATCTTGCCAACAATCGCCCTCAATTTTCCTACCCTGTCAACTGAGGAGTCCATTCCAAATTTGAAGAGAGTCCTCCTATCGGCAGATGATTTAGCAATCCCGACAGTGAAGATGATTTTGGACAGAGGCCATCTCCAAAGGAACGAATGCTACAAGGATAACACTCAAATTTATCCAGGTTTGTGGCGTCCCTTCTGGATGCTCATGTGCAAAAAGGCGAGGTAAGAGATTTAGCAAGAAGTCTGTTTCGCCCGGAACTTCTGGTTGAACTAGGCAAGATTATGGATTAAGCAATTCTAGGGGTTGGTATTCCTAGGCCGAGTGACCTCACCTCAATCTCTGATGAGGAAAAACCCCCCACTTTTTACCCTATCCTCTTAGATCTCAAGGGTCCTGCCTTATCGAGACACGGACAATTTGTTGGGATGACACACTCTTTCTTGAAGTGGAAATTCTTAATTGACTAGAGCACAGACCCAGAGAAAGAAGAGGAATTGAGGGATTTCTCGGTTTTGAACGGGTGGCTACCCTCATAGGAAAATCAGGAGGCTCCCAACCTCAATGATGAAAACATTCCTCATGGACAGAATGAGCAAGCTTCTGGTAGCAAGCAGGTTGGCAAGCCGAGGTGGTCGTGGTCGTCGAAGCGGACGTGGACAAAGTAGCCAAGGTGGTGGCCGTGGGTAGGGACGTGGCTGTGAACATGGAAGGGGGCGTGGCCATCCCCAAGTTCTCCTCAGGAGCCTTCCACATAACTGCTCTTCCAAATTTAAAGATATGATCTTGTTTTTTGTTTTTATTTATCGTTTTTCTATTCGAACTCTGGATCATATATGTTATCTAGCTCTTAAATTCTACTTTTATTTTTGCAAAACTCCCGCTAATTTTTATTTTCATAATATTCTCTGACAGATCATGTAAGATTTGTAATATGCTTCATATGTAATTAAAATTCGAAGTCGTTTGCTTATCAACAAAACAAAAAAAAAAAACCTTAAAGATCTTGGTCATATATTTCAATCTTCAACTCTGTCAATATTGTCATTTCTATTCCAATTAGGCCTAGATGGTTTAATCTCTTGCATAGTCTACTCTTCATTTGCCTTCTTTGTTAATAGCTCTTGTTTTAAAAATTAGATTTGTATTCAAACATTTTTTATTGTTATAACTACGATTCGAGCAATCTTCCTCCACAGAATGCAAGGGACGCGTCTATTCTGGCTCCAAAATGACAGTATGGATTGACTAACATGCGTGTTAGTGGCACGTTTTACATCGTCGATTTTGCAATTAACGGCTGCGATTGACTAACATGTCGCTAACACGCTGTACGAAAGGTCTATTTTAGAACCAGAATAACTACGACCGAAATACAACAGAACTACTCTACGTGACCATTCTGAATATTGTACATTTCACACAGACATCCTCTTCAAATACTATCATGTTCTCCACCATAACTACATAACTGTACAACAACAGACAAGTTGATTTAAATCAGCCAACAACTTTGTCTGTTTTATTTATCTGAAGGCTTGCAGCTGGGACAACCACGTGTCTGGAACACATATTTTTGACATTGATAATGGGTATACCTATACCCATCGTTGGAGTAGCATTGATGCCCATTATCTATCTCTAAGCTCTCTTCTTCCATTTACTAAGTACTTTGTACTGCTCTTGGATTTCATATGTTACTTTGATCTTGTGGAAATTATTAAATTCATTTATTTCTTGTATAATACTGTAATGGAATAAGTGCATCATTAAAAGATTCTGCTTGGAATTTTCTGTCTTGATTAATGAATCTGTAAATATTTAATATTTCATCTATAGTTGCAGTCTTATTATGCTTCCAGTCATCCAATATTATTATAAATAAGTTTTGCTAAAATGATTATTAATCATTTTATTTAAGTTCGGTTAAAGTTTATCAACCTTTCTAGAAGTTGGTGGTATGATTGGTTAAAAGTATGTATCTATTTGACTAAATTATATTGATAATAATTTATTAGTTAAAGTAAGGAATATTTAAAGATAGAGTTTGATTCAAAATATAGTATTTTAATTGGAATTATAGCTGTTTTAAGAAATGTTGTTAAAATTGAAGAATGAAATGGTATATTTTACTTTACCTTTTAGATAATTAAATTGTTTATTAGAAGACATTAAAGGTTACACGTGTCCTTAAAGAATTTATTAATTATTGCATGTGTATGTTTTTTTAAAGTGGAGTTTTTATATCTAACTTATTGAATAGATTCATGAATTGAACACATAAATAGTAAATAGACAGATAAGAAAAGACATGTACTATTTATTTTATTATTTACAACTATTATTTTACTATTTAATAAATTTTATCTTACTTATAAATTATTATTTTACATGTTCTAATGGATTAAAGTAAGATAGGTTCGAAATTTTTACATAATTGCTAAAAAACAATTACCTAAAGCCCATGAAACAACCACTAAAAAGAAACTAAACAAAGCCACTACACACAAAAAAACTAGACAACCAACCACTAAATGGTCTATTGAGTGGAGGAATGGTCTATTGAAAGGGGATACTATCATCTTAGCATGCATGGCATAACACTTTAATTTTATCAAAACTGAACAACTTTTTCTTCAAATCTTTCCCACTGAAATTATATTTAAAACAAATTATATTTTTTATATTATATTAAAGATGAGGAGACTCAACTTTTCATTTTTTTAATATATCCACTTCCAAAATTACTGAAAAAAAATAATATATAGAATAAAACAAATAAAAATATCAAACCTAAACTAATATTTTACCAAAATGATTTTAAAATTTCAACATTATAATCACGTGTACACTATTTTGGCCATGGAAAAACCTGGGCAGTCTTAAGTATATTTCAGTTTTTGCAGATCTTTGTTAACGTACATTTCATTCCATTGAAGCTTAAAAGTATCCATAATTTTGTATCAGTTCAAAAGAAAGTAAGTAGCTGTGTAAGATGGTCACTGCAGCACATTATTACTTAGCATTTTTGAGCAATCTTTCTGGATTGAATGTAAAGTGACTGTTCTACGTGGTCAATCTGCACATTGTGCATTTCAGGTTGCGTTTATTCTGGTTCTAAAATAAACCTTTCGTACAGTGTGTTAGTGACACGTTAGTCAATCGCAGCGATTACACGCATGTTAATCAATCCATACTGTCATTTTAGAACCAAAATAGACACGTCTTCTTTAACCATACCTACTACAACAGACAAATAGATTTAAATCAACCAACAACTTTCTCTGTTTCATTTATCTGAATTGCCGTGCATTCCATCTGAATATTTTAATTTTTTTTTCAGATGGTGATGTTGTTGCAGCTGGGACAACTACGTGTGTGGAACACATTTTTTTGACATTGATAATGGCTATACCTATACCTATATCTATCTCTACGCTCTGATCTTTCATTAATATTATATTGTAAATGAGTTTTGCTGAATTGGTTATTAACAATTGTATTAAAACGTATATAACATTTTCTAATAACTCGAATACTAGCACTATCACAAAAAGGAAACTAGAGCTATCATAGAAGTCGAAGATTTTTCTTCGCTTGTTAAAGTCATTTTATCACAAGATCAAGTCAGAATGGATATGCTCACGTTATTATCTGAAAGAAACAAAAGCTAACATGCGAATTAATGCAGTGCCTTTTTCCATAGCTGGAATTCATTGCAATCAGAAGAAAACAGATGACAAAGACACCAAAAGCAAGACAATCCTATCTCCTAAAATATATATCCTATAAACTGGTCTCAATATTTTATACAAGCCATCTAGCACTTGTAACATTCACCAAGATCATATTCTATAAGATCCCAATCCTAAACTTTTAAAGCTGAAATAAAAAAAATTAAGTGAAGGTTTCAAACAATTCAGATCAAAGTCATTTTTATTTATATTATTTAATAATCATTAACAATTCTAAGGCAACTATATTATTTTGAAAGGTATTCAGTGAAAAATTTGTAACGGTCAAACGGTGAGATTATGGAAAGCTCCTTGGGTTTCCTCTGTCCCTTTGGAATGCCATCCTATATGTCTGTCATTGAAGGTATCCCGATGGCTAGACTTGGTGTTCTAGTGAGTGAAAACTGGATCCTGGCTCTTCCCCACCCAATTGGAATTTGATTCCGTCTGATTTAGATCCTCCTTTAAGAATGGCGGCTATGGAACTCCTCAAGATTATTAGCAATGTCAACTTTTTTAGGCAGGATGCAGCGGATAGACTGATCTAGGCCCTTTCCAAAAAACGTGAGTATCTGGTTAGTTCTGGTTTTGAGTTGGCTTCTCCTTCCCCTCCCCGCTAGTTTAATTGGTTGACCTTTTGGAGAATGTGCACGATCCCTAGAGTGTGTTTCTTTTGGTGGATGGCTTGTCATGGTAAGATTCTAATTATTGATAACCCTAGAAGACATGGTTTTCAATTTGTTAACAGGTAGGTGTGTGTTGTGTGAAAATGAAAAACAAAGTATCAAATCACATTCTATTTTATTGTGAATTCTCTTGGAAAGTCAAATAGAGGATATCTAACCTTTCACTTGTTAATTGGTTTTGGGCTGGAGATTTAAAAGATTGTGTGCCCAGCTAGTCTCCCCCCTCTAATCATCCCCTTATTAAAGAGCTTTGGTGGCTGGCTTTTTTCCAATCTGGTTGGAGTCTATCAAAAGAAATAAATAATAGAATCTTCGGGGATAAAAAGAGATGTTGGGAGGTGATTGTTGCTACCATAGTATCTAATGCTAAGGAAAATTTGAGTTTCTTTGAGAAAAGAAAGCACACGTGTCCCCCCTCAGCACTGGATTGGCAGGGGGCTAAAATATAGGGTTTATCTAAAATTGTAGCTAGATTCATGACCTTTCCTATAGGCTTCAAAAAATCAATCAAATGCCCACTCCCCGCCCCCCAATTATGGTTGGTTGAAGTTCAACTTCAATAGCTCGTCCAAAGGGAACCCAAGTCAGGCGAGTGGGAGTGGTGTCATCTGCAACCATAGGGGTAATTTTGTGTTGGCTTACATGGTCAAATTGGGTTCGTAGATGTGGAGTATTGCGGCCTAATTATTATTAATGAAAGGAAGTACAATCAAATAATAATAGAAGGTGATTTGAGAAATATGATCCTTTTTCTAAAGAATAAATCTATGGGACTAGAAATTTTAAGGAAACTTGCAACCAACTTTATGACAATTTCCACATAACCCAATTCAGATTTTAATCAAATCACACATAGAATCCACATGCAAAGAGTAGAAAACATACCCATGAAAATGTGACACAAGATATACCTTGGGAAAAGCCTCATGAGGAAAAAACCCAGCCTCCAAAAACATCATCCACCATGTATTATCAACAATGCATTCATTACAATACAACTATGGAAAGCCTCCGAAAACTTAGCCATAACCAAGCACTCCATGTGACCAAACATGAATCTACACATCCCATGCCATGCTTCCTTTCTTCACAAATGCTAACCTGGCTAACTGACCAACCCAAACAACTACCCTTGTGGTTGCTTTTATAAATACAAGCTCCCACAAAACCACCAAGTGGTATTACATCAAAACCATGTTCCCAAAACCATGAAACAATAAAATATAATATTTTCCTACCTACTCTTGACCCACATTTAATAGTGGGTACTTCATCACAATTACATTCCCCAAAATTAAATAAATACAATATAATGATGGTATGATGAATCAATAAGGATCTGGACAACTAGAAGAGGGGGGGTGAATCAGTAGATAGAAAATTGACTAATCTTTGACCAATCTCAAAAACAATCTCACAAGACAAGCACTGAACTAACTAGTTCAAACATTGAGCTACAAACTATAATAGCACTGACAGTTTTATCAGTCGACTGGCATACTAAAATAATAGTATAACAAATCTGAAACTCCAAAACCATTTAACCAAAACATCAAAATACTTTACTAACAATAGTAAAAGCACATTTCAGATAACGGTTGGTCATCTTATCATAACAGAGTGGATTTAACAGTTAAGCAAATTAACCATAGCAAACATAACAACAAAAACCATTCACTACTTGACACAATGATTTTTGACGTGAAAACCCAAATGGGAAAAATCACGGCGGGGATGAATACCCACAAGTATTTTGAACTTTTCTGAAGTTCGCCCTGTTAGGAGCCAAACTTGTTAAAGCTTTACAAAATGTCTTGTTAGGAACAGACCCTGTTAGGGACCACCCAGTTAAGGGATTGACTATAATGCCCTGCTAGAAGCAATACCCTATTAGGAGTAACCTCGATAGAGTATTTGAAATTTAAGCTAATGGATCACCTGGTTAGAGGATTTAGATAGCACTAAGCCTGTTAATCTTACCCGGTTAAGGGATTTGAATGTTGTAATTGTTAGAGAACAACAGGGGTTTGTTGATCTGGTAAATAGAACTACTCTGCTTGATCAGATCATTTTCATGCTCCTATCTGCCTTTACACATACTGCAGATACACCTTCTGCTTTGGCAACCAATCACACTGACACTTAACCAAAATTGTCAACACTACAACAAAACAACTCATCAACCTTATATGCAAAACAATAGATCAGTAACACATAACAAACCTAAGATCTCATAGAGATTACAAACAAATTGGTTCAAGTATGACCGTTAGATTATATAACAATCATTGCACATTGTTCAAAACAACCTTGACCGCTCCTTGATCACCGCTTCATCGAATTCTGTAACTCATCGCGCGGTATCCTCTTCATGCAATGTACTCGCTCATTCCCCAGATAAAATCATTATCTCTATGTGCCAAAAACCACTTGAAACTTATCACATACAACATGCATACGTGGCATAATCATTATCGATCACCATTTGTCCATAAATCAATATAACTGATTCACCAAGCCCCACTAGTTAGGGTTTGGCACATCAATAGGTAGGGTACCAGTTGATCTCAATGCTTCTAAAGTAATACCGACTTCCTTCACTGCTCAACTACTGGTTGCAAAACAACATCATAACAACATCATTACCAATTACAATTGACATCAATGACAACACAATAGTTCATCAGTGCAATCTTCAATCAAATACCAACAATCTCTCCTTTTAGCATTGATGGAAATATAAATATCAATACCCTTGATTGTGATGCTTGAGAGTAATGCACATACATAGCTATAGGAATTTTGGTTTATATTTTACCATGTACTCTCATTCAACTGAGTCTCCATGTCTTCAGCTGGTAACTGGTTATAGTTCATCTCTCTATCAATCATATAGTTCTTCTCCCCCTTTGACAACAATACAAAAGTGAAAGTAAAGCATGCAGTGTCATACTTCATTGTTCTGCATCAATGATTAACAACTTGATGCTCCCCCTATGGAGTAACTCCACTCTACACCAATCCTACTTCAAAATTCTTCAATTTGCTCAGGGACTGATGTCTTTCACATATGC
This sequence comes from Cryptomeria japonica, assembly GCF_030272615.1. NCBI lineage: Eukaryota > Viridiplantae > Streptophyta > Pinopsida > Cupressales > Cupressaceae > Cryptomeria > Cryptomeria japonica. The sequence continues at coordinate 687,511,410 of NC_081407.1, read as the reverse complement.
TCAATTGACCTCATGTAGGGGCACAACCACTAGCTGACCTCTAAGATACTCAAAAGTAGTCTTAGGTAGAGGTTTAGTAAAGATATATGCTAGTTGCTCCTTAGTAGATACATTCTCTAGTAATACATCTTTACTCCGCACTTTCTCCCTCAAGAAATGATATGTCTGCTCAATATGCTTGGTTCTAGCATGCAACACCGGGTTCTTTGAAATATTTATTGCACTAGTGTTATCACATAAAATCTTTACTGGTTCTGTGATCTTCAACTTGAATCCTTCCAAAATGTGTTTCATCCAGATTGCCTGGTTACAATTCATATATGCTTCAATATATTTAGCTTCAGCAGTGGACTGTGATATACAACTCTGTTTCTTGCTGCTCCAAGATACATCTTCCTCCAAGAAGGAATGCACCACCGGTTGTTCTCTTCCTGTCATCAACATTACCTGCCCAGTCTGCATCTATATAAACCTTCAAAACAAAGTTACTTGCATATGGATACCATAATCCATAGTCAATAGTACCTTTCAAATCAAAGAATATCCTTTTAGATGTAATCATGTGTGTCTCCTTTGGGTTCTTCTAAAATCTGGCAACTAATCCAACTGCATGAGCAATATCTGGTCTGCTATGAACAACATAATGCAGTTTCCTTATCATTGATCTGTACTCCTTTTCATCAATAGATGCGACATCCTCCTCCTCAGACAGTTTACAACCTATAACCATTGGTGTCCCAACTGGTTTATAGTCTCCCATTCCAAATGTCTTCAATACCTCTTTCACATATTTGGACTATGTGATAAAGATACCACTCTTCATCTGCTGAATTTGAAAACCTATGAAGAATTTTATCTCTCCTACCAGAGACACTTCAAATTCACTTTTCATCTAATTTGAAAAGTCATTACTCATGTTATCATTGCCTCCAAAAATGATATCATCCACAAACACTTCACTAACCAGTATCTTATCTCCTTTACGCTTGAGATATTTATTGTTGTCTTCACTGGTTCTCTAGAAACCTATCTTCATCAGGTGTGAATGTAGACTTTCATACCATGCTCTTGGTGCTTGCTTCAAACCATATCACTAATACATTTGACCTAAAATTTCGACGAAGGTTTCCAACAGAGAAGGCATATTGTGACCAAATTTGATTTTTTTTTTTAAAATGCCCGCATTCGTCGGAATTCCAATGATAATTCAACATTTTGTTTTGACGGAGAAGGAATTGGCAATGAAATTTGTGTTTTTTTGAAAAAGTGCCTGCGTTCGTCGAAATTTCGATGACCACGGGCATTACTTAAAAAAAATAAGTCATTTGATAAACATTAATCCTGCCTCTGCGTCCCATCAACCTCTGTGATATTCACAAAAAAATTGGGCATTACAAGGAGGGAAACAGTTCTAGATTGTGGTGCTGCCAAGATCCGATTGAATAAAAAAGGTAGGGTAATCAACCAACTCATTCAAGCAATGTTTTCTTGAAGAAAAAAATCGTTATGTTTCTAACAATGTGTCGAATTTGGTTTATGTAGTGATGAAATTGTTTGAAATATACATCTAGGAGGTTGCATTTGTGTTGGTTGATGATCATGTTTTATCTTTATTATGATGAATTTTCCTGCTCATAAATTTTTTTTCCCTAGCTAATATTCAGTCTAGTAGAAAAAGAGAAAAATAAGATTGATTTGGATGGTTGATCAAATGAAATTATCAATTATCCTCTTTATAGGCATAACCTCTTTATAGGCATAACCTAGTAGAAAAAGAGAAAAATAAGATTGATAGTTCTGATATTTAATATAAGTACAGATCCAATAGCCAATAAGATGAGAGGGGGGGTGAATCATACAAACTTAATCATCCATAAAAACATCAGATTCAACCTCGGTAACATATATTTCAGTAATAAACCAAAATTGTTAAACATGCAAACTCAAAAGCATATAAACATCATAAACCTCATAACACCAGATTTAACGTGGAAACCCAAATAGGGTAAAACCACTGTGGGATTTCGGACCCACTAAGAAATATACTCTTCTAGAGTATGCTCGGTTAAAAGCAAATCTTGTTAAAGATTACAAATACATTACTAGATGTGACCCGGTTAAGGGATTTCCCTCGGATCTGTTAGGATCTTCACCATGTTAGAAGTGACCTTGTTAAAGGATTTGAAACACTCAATCAAAATGTCACCTTGCTAGAGGGTTTTACAAATAAGACTGTTAAGTCCACTCAGTTAAGAGATTTTCTCTCACTTTCACAAAATAACAGTAATAAAATCTATCTGCAACTTCACATCTAAAATGCTAAAGCAGATTCCTATTTGTTCAATACAATCTAGACATAGAACTAATCTTGTCTATCTGCTGGACTTCTATACTCTGTTATTCAAACAGGTCTTCAAGCTTCTGTGCTCGGTAATCACTATGTAGCATCCCCGTGCATACACTTGCCCGCATACATTGTTTATCAACAGTTTCCTATTTATAAACAATTAGGTAACCACTTAATCTCCTTGATCACATTTCCCATGATCAATCATAGCCATTAGATCTTCGATCTTGTCCAGGTTCAATGCATCTTTCGATCTGAAAACATTTTACCTTGCCTTGGAACTTGCATACATTTCTTGCAACTTGTGCTAGGGTATTGCGGTTCAATTTGAGCTATAGATCTTCATGCCTACTTTCCATTGCCTTAAATTCATTAACAAACTTTATCCACGGCTCACCAATCATTTAATCAGTTCCAACTCATCAGCTTCCTTCATTAAATAATGCACGCAAACTTTTAATGCATTCTGTTATAGCTCGGTTACAACTCGGTAGCAACTCGGTGAATACTAAACTTCACTCGGTAGACATTCCGCCTTCATTAACCGATAACGATAACCTTAGGGTTTACCAACTAGGTTCTTTGCTTGGTAACATAGTATAGTATTAACCTTCACAATTTACAACATATGTATGATGTTAAAACAATCTAAACATCATGATCTCATCATTGTCTGACTCGGTAGTAGTTGCCCATTGAATACCTTATTCATCATATTCTTTCTTGTGTCTTTTACCAACATCTTTATACTCTTTTAAATCATACTTCTCAAGATATGGCAACATCATACTGAATTAGAAAATCAATTTCTTGACATCAATGACAAAATAATAATATCGAGACAGTAAACATCTTTAATCAGTTAGATCCATAATCATCAACAACCTTCTCAATATCCTTATGAAATGCCAACAATCTTTCATTGTCTGTTATAATGCAATATTGCCAACAATCTCCCCCTTTGGCATTGATGGAAAAACCAATTGATTTGACCTTAAAAGATTCGGATTGTTGTGATTCTGAAATGCTGAAATGCTCTCCCCCATACATTAGACTTCTCCTGTTTCTTCAGTTTTCTTTCTAATCTCCAGTCTTCTCCCCTTATTAGTAGTCTTCTCCCCCTCTGACAACAATGCCAAAAAGTAAAGAACTTAAAGCATAATTTAATCCTATATGAAGTGATTTCCTGTTGTTGTGTATCAACTGAGTCTCGGTCAGAGCATTTTGTCTTCAATTCCTGTTCCCTGTAATATTCATGTACACCTTTAGAAAACATCCTAAAGTGTATAAATCAGCATCAACTCTCAAAAGATATTCGATAGAGTCATCGGATTGATGCTTTCAATGAACTCGGTCAGTGAGTAGAAGATAGGGGTAGGACCCCTAACTTACTTCTGAGATATTCAAAAATGTCCCTTGGTAGTGGCTTGGTGAAGATATCTGCTATTTGTTCCTTTGTGCTAACATACTCCAACACCACTTTCCTCTCTTGAGCTTCTTCTCTAAGATAATGATATTTGATAGAGATGTGCTTTGTCTTAGAGTGCATAATAAGGTTTTTTGAAATATTAATGGCACTAGTATTGTCACAGAATATAGTTACTGGCTCGATAAATTTCTCATTTATACCTTCCAACAGTTGTTTGATCCATGCAATGTTGGTACAATTCAGAGCTGCAGCAACGTATTCAGCTTCTGCTATTGACTGTGAAACACGTCCTTGTTTCTTGCTAATCTAGCTCACTAGTCTTTCTCCTAAAAAGAAAGCTCCTCCACTTGTGTTTTTTCTGTCATCAATGTTGCCTACCCAATCAACATTAGTATAAACTTTTAAATCAAAATCATTTCCTTTTTGATATACTAAGCCATAATCCTCAGTGCCTTTCAAGTATCTAAAAATTCTTTTGATTGCTGTCATGTGTGTTTCCTTAGGATTTGCAGAGAATCTTGCAACTATACCTACTGCATGTGCTATATCTGGTCTGCTGTGAACAACATATTGTAGCTTTCCAATCATGGATCGGTAAAGTGTCTCATCAACAGATGCAGATTCATCATTCTTTGACAATTTACAATTGGTAGTCATAGGAGTACTTACTGGTTTTGAATCATCCATTCCAAATTTCTTCAAGATTTCCTTTATGTACTTGGATTGAGTAATGAAAATCTCATTTTTCATTTGCAGTATCTGTAAACCTATAAAATACTTTATCTCACCGATTAATGACATCTCAAATTCTTTGCTCATTTCATTTCCAAAGTTCTTGCACAAAGAGTCATTGCCACAAAATATAATATCATCAACAAATATGGCTGAGATCAGTATTCCATTTTCATCATTCTTCATGTACATGTTGTTGTTCTCACTTGTCCTTATAAAACCAATCTTAATCAAATAAGAGTGCAATCTTTCATACCATGCTCTAGGTGCTTGTTTCAAACCATATAAAGCTTTGTTCAATTTACATACCTGATCTTTATTATTATCTTCAATAATTCCTTTAGGTTGTTCAATGAAAACTTCTTCTTCTAATATTCCATTCAGAAATGCAGATTTGACATCCATTTGATATACCTTGAAGTTTTTGAAAGCAGCATAGGCCAACAATGTTCTTACTCCTTCAAGTCTAGCAACAGGTGCAAAAGTTTCACCATAATCAATTCCTTCTTCTTGAGCATAACCTTTGCAAACTAGTCTTGCGTTGTTTCAAATGACCTCTCCTTTTTCATTTAGCTTGTTTTTGAAAATCCACTTTGTATCGATTACATTTTTGTCCTTTGGTCTTTGGATTAGTGTCCATGTGTCATTCTTCTTGATTTGAACAATCTCTTCTATCATAGCATTTATCTAATCTTCACTGTTAAATGCCTCCTTCACTATTCTCAGTTCAAATTTAGATATCAAACATGCATTCTGTCTCAGTTTATTCCTTGGCATTACTCGATCATCCTTATCTCCTATAATCTGACTTGATGCATGATGTCTTCTGACATACTTGGCCAATACAGGCTCAGTAGGCTCTGTATGATTTTCTTCATCACTCGATAACTGGATATTCTCTTCATTTTCTTCAACAGTCTTCTCGATAAGACTTCTTGGTTGAACATAGACAAATTCATCATAGTCTTCTAGTTCCTTGGAATTTCCTTCATCATTTCTTTCTGCAAATTCATCAATTTTTGCATTTGCACTTTCTACTATTTTGTTAGATGATTTGATCAGACATTTAAATGCTTTGCTTCTAGAAGAATAACCTAGAAATGTTCCTTCTTCACTTTTCTGATCAAACTTGCCATTTCTATCATCTTTGTGAACATAGCATCTACTTCCAAAGATTTTAAAATAACTTACATTAGGTTTCTTATCATACCAGATTTCATATGGTGTCCTCAAAGTACCTTTCTTCAATTGAACTCGGTTCAAGGTGTAAACTGCTATGCTTATTGCTTCTCTCCAAAATGTTTGTGGCACCTTCTTTTCAATCATCAGTGTTCTAGCACAATCCACAATAGATCTGTTTCTTCTCTCAACTATTCCATTCTGCCGTGGAGTTCTCGGTGCATAGACTTGCCTTTTAATACCATGATCATTGCAAAATAAGTTGAACTCATCAAATGTGAACTCTCCTCCTCTATCTGATCTAAGACATTTCAGTTGTCTTCCTGTTAAATTTTCAACTCTTGCCTTGTACCATTTAAACATTTGAAAAGCTTCTAATTTTTCTTTTAAAAACATTACTGACATCATCCTTGAATAGTCATCCACAAATAATATAAAATAGTTATCACCATAATAACTTTGAACTTTCATAGGACCACAAAGATCAATGTGCACTAGATCTAAAATTCCCTTAGAAGTGTAAGACTTACTTGTAAAGCTTGATCTTGTCATCTTACCCATCTGACATCCTCGACACATAGCATTCTTAGGTTTTTCAAGACTCGGTAGACCTCTTACTCAGTGCTTCTTTCTTATTTTGATCAAATTATCAAAATTTACATGACAAAACCTTTTATGTCATAACCAGGTATCATCTATATTTGCATACAAACACATGTTACGAGTTGAGTCAAGGTGAAATGTGTTACCTTTTGTTTGTGTCCCGGTAGTAGCTAACTTTTCATTCTTGTCATGAACTTTGACAATTCCCTTCTAAAATTCTATTCGGTAACCTGTGTTGTTTAGATGTGCTACACTCAACAAATTGTATTTCAAACCTTCAACCCAATAAACATCATTGCATCTTGCATTATCAAGAAGTGTTATAGATCCTTTACCTTTTACCGGACATGGTGCATCATTACCAAATCTAACATAGCCTCCATCATAATCTTCTAATATAACAAACTTGTGTTTATCTCCTGTCATATGATGTGAGCATCCACTATCTATAATCCAAGAATCATTAGTGTTTATGTGAGATATTAGGGCTTTTTCTTCATACCTTTCTTCATCTGATCCATCTTTGATAGCCACATAAAACACTTCCTCTGTATCAGTCTCATCTGATTTATCATCATTGGACTCTTCATCAGCTATTAGGCATATCTTTCTGTAGACGTATAAAAATGACCATATTCCTAAATGAATATTTTATGTTCATTTCTCTATTTGATTAAATCCAATTTAATTAAATTATCCACATTCTTCTATTTAATTAAATAAATTATTCAATTTATTTGAATTAAATTCACTATACCATTTAATGAATAAATCATTTTATTCAATTAAATCCCCCTATCCACTTCTAATTAAATTCAAATTTAATTAAATAGTTATCCTAAATTGAATAAATCTAATTTATTTAATTTCTCCAAATTACAACCAAATTGAATGAATTAAATTATTTCAATTAAATCCTATTATCTCTCCATCCACTTGCAAAAATTCCAAACCCCTTCCTAATCCCTTCTAGACTCTTCTAATCGCTTCTAATTAACCTAACCATCCTCTAAACTTTGTCACATCCCTAAGCAAAGGGAGGTCACTTCTCAAATGGCCCAAAGTCTTTGATAACCATTAAAGGTTTTCAACCTTCAACCACCAAAACCCTTAAAGTCTTTGAAAACCATTGAAGGCTTCCAACCTTCAACCACTTAATCCCCAAAGTCTCCAATAACCATTAATGGTTAATTCAAACCCTCCCACATGGTTAAAACATTTGTTTTGACTCAACCTCTATCCAACCCAAGGGTCTCATCAGGCCATTAATGCTTTGACCATGATTATCTCTTAATCATTTGCACAAAGGTTTATCCTTGGATTAACTCTTAATCCAGTGGGTAATCTTAATTTAGACTTGACCCTTAGCCTTTAGATAACCATGAGGTCTTCTCAGGCCTTTAATGCCTCCAACCTCTTCTCTCAACCCAACCCTATGCTGACATTTGTCACCATTTCATTGGTGCCAATTGTGCACATGGATCCCCAACTTTCAAACTTGGCCCTTGATTAAACCATTCAATCCTGACCATCCATTGCCCTGTTTGTGCTATAAATAGAGCTCTCATTCCTCCATTCGTAACAATCATCTTTTAAATTTGAAGCATTACACTTATGCTCAAATTCTTTCAAGCTTTCTCATATCATCTTTATATTCATCATTTAGCCTCTTTTAGATCAGGAATTAGACTAAATATGCATGTTTAGAATAATTTCTTTATCATTTTTAGCTCAATCATAGACTAAATATATCATGATAGGATAGTATTCATACTAACCTCGTCATCTTATCATCTAGTGTATTGCATTTTAGAATCATACATAGCTTAATCTCCATTTCATACTAAAATCTATCAAAGCATCTCTCGTTCTCATATTTGCCATCCCTAAACCATTTTGCTCAGTGATCTGAGAGCAAAAACATTGGTTTGAGGGACATTGTGAGATAGAGAACCATGGGACCCTCCTTGGGAAGCTGAGTAACACTACGTTACTCCATAGCTTGCATCAAGAAGTCCTGTGTGTGTGTGGACTAGTATTAGTAATATTTTCACATATTAAGTTTTATTCGGCCACTTTTCCCGCATACATTTCTGGCGCTCACCGTGGGGCCTAACCCCAAATAACAAATCGGTTTTTGAAACTAACCACTTTTGCAGGCACGCGGGAAAATTGAAGTAGCACTTTCAGTTCACTGTTTAGCGCATCCAATCAACGGAGTAGCGCATCCAACTCCCTGTTTAGCGCGTGTGGTCTGTAAACTAGCGCGTGGAAACATTTTTGCAGCGCATGACTCCCTCTAACATTTTCCTGTAGGTCTTGACGCGGACGAAACACAGAGCAGCGCATTCAACAACCAGAATAGCACATAAGATCCCCAATCCAGCGCTTCTAATCCATAATATAGCGCGTGCAACTCATACATTAGCGCATCATATTTGAAATTATCTGCAGCATCGAAAAAAAAACACAGAATAGCGCTTCCAGAACCCACAGTAGCGCATCCAGAGAACAGAGTAGCGCGTTTAGCATAAATTTTAGCACATAGATCATATACTGTAGTGCGTACAGTTTGTTCTGTAGCACATCCCAGTCAGAGAGAAACAAAAACAAAATTTTTTTTTATTGTAACTGAACTGGAATATTAGACTTGTGGAAGTCCCCCATATTCGCTAACAATTTTCTTTTTTTGGTTTGCTTGCAGGATTCTAACAGTTTCTTGCAGGTAGGGCGAGGAATTTTATTTTAAAAACGTTTTCTTTTGTTGACCTTCAAATCGGAAATTTGCTTTGTTGACCATTTCCTTTTTATAGATCAGAAAATCTTTCTTTTCAAGATTAAAAAGGACATCATGCTTGTTGGAGCAACATCTCCAAATAGAAGTTAGCAAATCATTGTTTTGAAGGATAAAAAGAACAACTTGATTGCCTTGTCTCGAAAGTGGAAGGAATATGCTCTCCCCTTAACTGGGTGATCAAAAATCCAGACCACTCTTATAGCTTTCAGTAATTCAAGCATTTAAAACCTTTAGCAGGCCTACCTTCCCGAGGAGTTGCAATCAACTCTTAAAGCCATTTATGGCCGGTGTGAAGGGAACGACCTAAGTGGGGAACGACTTTGATGCCAAGAATTCCAATCCACTATAATTAAATGTGGAAAGTGACGAAAGTCCTTTTCAACGGTTGCACGCAGTGATTAGCCTTCCCCCAGTATCCTTGAGATACATAAAGCCTTTGTTCTAAAGGTTGGGAAGCCTCCTTAGGGAGTTTATCACTGACGGCCGAATAGGAAGCTTGATTAAGAACCATAGAATTAAAAACTTTGAACCGAGTCAGTAACCAAACATTTGTAACATCATAGTGGAAGGGTGGGGAAGAATCTGCCCCCAAGATTACTCACCATATATCTCCCAAGATAACTACTCAACTGTGAAGCAATTCACTTTGGTTTAACTTCTGGTAAAAGGCAAAAAAATGGGCACCCTCTAGGGGGTGACATAGTTGTTTGAGCTGACGGAGTATCGAGACTAGTGGGCTATGATGTTATTTATGACCCTTGAATAAAGAGTCTTTCTGAAGTGTATTACTTGTATCCAAACCTGTTAAAACATTGGGGATTTGAACACATCCTCGCAGAACATACACTTTTTGTTAGATTAGGCAAAATGGTTGTACTTTTTGTGCCATGCTTGTAGTTATTACTTCAGAAAATCATCCATCGCACTAGAAAAATTCTCAACAAAAATAAAAAACCTTAAGAAATCACCCAAATGGAAAAATCAGGGCAGTCTAGCGCATAAGAACAACATCTTAGCGCGTGGAAGACTTTTGTTAGCGCATCCAAACCTCACATTAGAGCGTGAAATTAAAACAATAGCGTTTTATCCTCAGGCAAAAACAGTAATAATCCTTTAGCGCATCCACAACACAGTCTAGCACGTCGCAGCAACCTCTTAGCGCGTGGGAACCAAGAATTAGCGCATAAAACAAAACAATTAGCGCTTCACAGGCCCAGTGTAGCACGTAACTTTTTCAAAAAATTCAACAACAAATTTCAACAGTCCTAACTTTAGCGCGTGGAAGAAATAGCTTAGCACGTCGAAACCATATTTTAGCGCATATACTCCAATAGTTAGCGCATGTAAAGCCTAGTATAGCGCGTAGATTTTCCACCAGTTAAACAAAAATTTTCCAAAATCCAAACTTTAGCGCGTATCTAGGGGCAGATTAGCGCGTGTGCTCATTCCTTTAGTGCATCAGGTAAATTCAGTAGTGCATGTAAACTCTGTTTTAGCGCGTGATCCAAGGCCGAAAAACAGAGAGTCCAAAACTGAAAAATTTTGAAAATTTCAAAAACATTTAAGAAGACTTTTTCATCAAAAATCATCTTTTATCAAACCAGAGTGACAAAAACAAACTATTAAAAACTTTTCTCAAGCTAAATTTGTGTTAAACAAAGTTGTCCAAATCCTAAACAAATCGCACAATAGAGGACGTCTCTCCTATCATAATCTGAAAAATTTTCATCATCAGTGTCATCAAAATCCTTTACCATCTTACAGATTTCTATCTCAAAACACTTGTTTAAAATTTTCAAATCGTCAAATCCAGTTTCCAGATCGGGAAGCTTTTATCCATATCATTTGACACACTTTATCGTGAAAGGGACATCTAAACCTTCACTCTGATAAAGTAAGATTTGAACTTTTTCAAAACAAGAACCAATTGAATCCAAACCAATCAAAGGAAATCATTGATCACTCATGCATGACTAATCCCCTTATTCTAAAAAGAAAGAACCTCTATCGTAACATCACGTTGAAGAAACAACAACCTAGTTTTTCCAAATTCATCAAGAGAAATAAGTTTTTATATATCAATCGTCGACTCTTCAAATCTCATCGGGTATTCCTTCATCACGTCAAACGTTATATCCAAAAAAAATCTAGCGAATTTGACAAAGAACCCTTGAAAACAAGAGCATACTGTCAAAAGTCTGCTTTTAATCAAACCATAAACTACGGCGGGAAAATCAATCCAGCATTCTTACCCGACGAGTGCATCACATATAACACATCTTGACCAGAACCACCGACACCCGAGCAACACATCGAAGAGGCTTTTGTCCCTTTCATCACTGAAAGCTTCTACTAAAATACCTGTTACTCGCTCTCAAAGTAACAAACAAAGCGAGACACCCGCTGAGTCTAGTATGAATCGAAGATTATCAAATCCTTTTGAAGTTCCGCCCATAGAAGAACCTGAAATTACTGAGGCCCTTCTTCGGGAATGTCAAGTAAATCCCTCCTTCCAAAAACTTGTCGAAAAGCTCATGGAAAATGACAAGGAAAAATATCTGTTGATGCTCACAAGCAAGGGCGTTAAACTTCCTGAAGATTTCGACCCAAACATTTTTCAAACCGGATCTCGGCAATATGCATATCAAGAACAAAACAGAGAAGAAGAAACTCGCATACCTGAACAACATAACTTTGAACAACACATTCCAGAACAATGCATACCAGAAATGTGTATACCTGAGCTAGAAACACCAAAGCAACATATACCATTTACCACACCTTTTCAGCTAAGAACCAATACAAGGCAAGAACTTTTTCCTCGGCAAGACAATATACCCTTGGCAGCCCTTACTCAACAAATGCAAATGTTGCAAAGACAAATACAAGATATGCAACAAGGGACAACAATGCGGTACTCTTTAAACAAAATCTGTCCTTATCCATTTGACAGAAGCTTGAACATGGTGCCTTTTCCTCCAAACTCGGACGTTCCCAAATTTGATAAATATGATGGGAAAAGTGATCCCCGGGATCATGTTCGAGAATTTTGCACACTGAGCCTTGAATTTGCTCATGATGACACCTATTTGATGAGATTATTCCCCAGAAGCTTGGGAGGGCAAACCATGGAATGGTTATCCAAAATTTCACCACTTGTCAGATCATTTGATGAGTTGGTTAACAAATTCATCACCCACTATTCCTACAACATCCAACATGCCATAACCATGCTAGATGTTTGTAACACCAAACAAAAGAACAATGAAACATTCATGATGTTCCTTCAACGCTAGAGATGCATGGTATCTAGATATCCTCGAGATATTCCTGAAAAGGAGAAAATGGAAATCTTCATTGATAACTTGAATGGCGAAATGAGTTACAGACTAAAACTTCAATGCATACCATCTTTCGCTAAATTGATTGAAAATGGTATTCAAGTAGAGGAAGCATGTGTCAAAAAGGGAACAATCAAATTCTACAAGGAAGGAACAAACTCATCTAATTACAATAATCAGAACAACACCAACCTTGACAAATCTCGATTTTGGACTCGAAACAAAAACGAAGGCAACAACGAATCACATGATCCTAAATCAAAACAACCAGTGCTTGCATTATCTGGAAATCCTCAAAACATGAAAAATCCTAAAAATGCTACTCTCAGTGCTAACACATATGCGCAAAACACTGATCAAGGACAATTCAACACAAACAACACCAACGATAATCAAGGCAAAAACATGAATCCAGGACCTAACAACAATCCACGCAACAACACGAACAATTTCCAAAAGCGTATCTTCACACCACTGGGACAATCACTAGAATCCGCATTCAGAGAACTTTTGGCAAACAAGACTCTTTTCTTACCGCCACTCAACAATTATGAACCCCCAGTCAAACCACCTTGGTGGAATGATTCAAACTATTGTGATTTCCATCGCAACAAGGGTCATAGAACAAGTGAATGCATGAGATTGAAACATATAATACAGGACATGATTGATCGAGGTGACTTAACGGTCGATGCTCTCAAAACAAATGGTGATCACGGAGCCTTTAAAAATCCTCTCCCAAATTACAACAAAGATGGAGCATCTACTTCAGATGATACACGCAATGCTCGTATTAATCACATCTACAACAACACCATCAACCACATATCAGCTGAAGATCATCAAGTAAATGTCATCACCATCCGAGATCAACATGATCATGAATCTGTCAATGTAACGACCCGAACTCAGAAATATATCTTGAAAGGACATACTGCACCTGCAACTACCACACCAAAAATCCAATATGACTTGGTTAGCCAACTACGCAAGACTCCAGCTCAGATATCTATCCTGGAATTATTGAAACTATCACCCAAGCACAAAGACATATTGGAGCAAGCACTATTGGAAACAAATGTACCTCAAAATCTGGATACAGACAGATTTCAAGCCATGGTCGCCCATATGACAGGACCTCATAACCTCACCTTCTCAGAGCATGACAATACCTCATTGAGTCATCCGCATAATACTCCTCTCCATATTGAAGTCATTGTTTGCAAACACCGAGTCAAGAGAGTCCTAATCGATGGAGGAGCCGGCCTTAATATATGTACTTTAAAGCTTATCCGTGCATTAGGCTTCTCAGAAGAATCTATTGACCCTTGCAAGAAAATTACCATAAAGGCATATGATGATGAGGAAAGGTTCTCTAAAGGCACAGTGATATTACCTATACAAGTAGGCCCAGTACAAAAGGATACTATATGTCAGGTCTTAGATATTGATCTCACCTACAACATCTTATTAGGACGACCCTGGATACATGAAATGCAAGCAGTACCTTCTACATATCACCAGTTTGTCAAGTTTCCTTATGATGGACAAGAAATCTCCATATCTGCTGATCACAATCCATTTCAACATTGCAATGCAATGGGGGCAGCCCAGGACAGTTTGGTTTCTCATAATAGAGAAAAGCAGCAATCTTCAACGTCAGATCCACACACAGCAAAATCCAACTCCTTATGAGGAGACTTCAAGCAGAAAATGCAAATCAAAGACCAAGGTATAGGAGAATACTCTTTGGAGCCTTTATGTTTGGCAAAATTGCCGACCTCACCTAGATCACATGGTTTGCCTACTACATCACCACAACTGGCTACTCAACCCATCACTAAATTTGATGGTACCTTCATCCAATTGGGTACTCTAGCACATGAATCAGAAGACAAAGATATTCTTAGCTGGTTATACAAAGATGAAGAAGAAAATCATAGAGCAGCTGCTCTGGACATTGTTCTACCAACACACATGTATGGAAAAGGCTATTTAATCATGAAGCAAATGGGATATGGCGGTAAAGGACCTATTGGCAAACGCAAAGAAGGAGTCACTGAACCTATAGATCTTCCTTCACAACCTAGCAGAAACAAAACAGGATTGGGTTCTAAACTCACGTTCCTATTGAAACGGCTGCCTCACCTACCTATCAAACCTCAATGGAAAGTAAAGACATCGTACAAAGAAGAATCCTGGCAGGAAGCACTTTTTGAATCAGCAGAAACAATCCGCAAGGCACGGGAACGTCAAGATCAGAAGTTACATCAGGAAAAGCTTCTAAGTCACAAGAAGGCCCCATCTGCAGCAGTAGCTCATATTCAAACACCAATATCTCAAGAACAAATCAGGTCATCTCCAGATACCATTATTTCTCCTCGAGGAAGAACAGTCTATGAATAAATCCAGCAAGTGGAAGACGGATCTGATACAGAATCTACAAAAACCATCAAAATGGTATCCATCATCAAAGATTTGTTTTCACCATACAACACACCTATTTACAGCACAGATAGAATCTGGGATGATACCTATGAGACAGATTCCAATGAATATGAATGGGGTACCTGCTCCAATGCTACTACTGATATCCTGGATGATACTGATTCTATATCCCTTTCTCAGGAAGAACATAACGCAGAAGATAGACCTCTTGAATTTGGACCGCAAAATATCTATGACGCCCAGGAAAGTGAACAGAAACATTATGAACAAGTCTATGTGGAAGATGATACCATCGAGGACCTCGACGAAATCTTAAATTTCTTTAAACCCAAGACCCATCACGATGAAAACTCTATCCTAACACTTACGGTAGCCGAACTTGATCCACCCAACGATTCCTTACCACTTGTCTTTCCTGACCTCATTGACTGAGATGAACCTGAAACAAATGATATACCAATTTTCCCAGATGATGCATCTATTGTCCATTACCTATGTACCGTAAATCCGGAAACAGGCTCTACCAGTGAACAAAATAATGATATCTGTCAATCAGGGAGTGCCAAGTCTCTCAGTCGCAAAAATGAACCAAAAAAAGAATCTAATGCTGAAAACCAATCAATGGCAGCTCTAGATCATAAAAAAGTAAAAATAAAGGACGCATCGGAGGGTGAAAACCTTTTTAAGACACCTAACGATGGGAGACTTGACACTCTTCCTAAGCACTTTCATGAGTGATCACCCATATTGATTGAGCCCACTCAATCAATCAACATTGGTACTACAGAAGCAGCCAGAAATATACACCTTGCAGAATCTCTGACAGAGGAAGAAAGATCGGCATTCATCATCTTCTTTAAAAAATAGCAAATCAACTTTTCTTGGTCATATGCTGATATGCCCGGAGTAGATCCACACTTAATTATGCATCATCTGTCCATCTCTATAGGAGTTAAGCCAGTCAAGCAAAAGCTACGAAAGATGAATCCACAGGTGGCATTCATGGTCAAAACTGAACTAAAGAAATTATTAGACGTCGGATTCATCCGACCCATTGACTATGCAGAGTGGATATCCAATATCGTTCCAGTATCAAAACCGGATGGTAGTATCAGAATATGCACTGACTTCAGAGACGTCAACAAAGCTTGTCCAAAAGATGACTTTCCTCTGCCAAGTATCGACATAATTGTAGATCTCACAGCAGGCCATGCAATGCTCTCACTAATGGATGGTTTCTCGGGCTATAACCAAATCAAGATAGCTCCTGAAGATGAAGATAAAACAACATTCACCTGTCCTTGGGGGACGTACTGTTGGAATGTTATGCCTTTCGGCTTAAAGAATGAAGGGGCCACTTATCAAAGAGCAATGACCACAATATTCCATGACATGATGCACACATTTATGGAAGACTATGTGGATGACTTACTAGCTAAATCCTTCACCAGAGTAGAACATCTTGATATCCTAACAAAAATCTTTGATCGATTGGAGAAATTCCAAGTCAGGCTTAACCCTAAGAAGTGTGTCTTTGGGGTTACATCAGGCAAGTTACTAGACTACATAGTCTCAGCTAAGGGTATTGAAGTTGATCCAGCAAAGGTACAAGCCATTATGGACATGCCACCACCACAGAATATCAGTCAACTCAGATCTCTACAGGGACGACTTCAATCAATCAGGCGATTCATCGCTCAACTAGCAGATAAAAGTCTACCATTTAACCATTTGCTACACAAAAATGTACCATTCAAATGGGAGGCTAAGTGTGTAGAATCTTTTTACCAAATCAAACAGTACCTGATGAATCCACCAGTTCTAGTACCACCAGTCGCCGGAAAGCCACTTATTCTATATATCTCAACAACAGATATTTCACTAGGGGCACTATTGGCACAAGAAGATCAACAAGGAAAGGAACGCGCCATATACTACATTAGTAGAACATTGAATGGCTATGAACTCAACTATACATTCATTGAAAAGGCTTGCCTAATAGTGGTCTTTGCATCTCAGAAGTTCCGACATTACATGCTAGCACACACCATCAAGCTAGTTGCGAAAATTGATCCTCTCAAATATCTACTCAGCAAGGCAGCTCTTACAGGCCGATTGGCTAAATGGGTCATGATTCTCAGTGAATTTGACATCCAATACACAGAAAGACGAGCCATCAAAGGACAAGCAATTGCAGATCAGTTGGCCGAAGCACCGCTACCAGGCAAACAAACCATGGAGGTTGAATTTCCAGACAGGGATGTGCTTGCTCTTTCTACCAAACACTGGACCCTATACTTTGACGGATCCTATACACAACATGGTTCCGGTGCCGGCATTCTGTTCATCACTCCTGAAGGACACACTATGCCAAAATCATACAGACTTATGTTTCCATGCACAAATAATGTGGCTGAATATGAAGCACTGGTCATAGGCATCAAAATGGCCGTAGAATGGAAAATCACAGAGTTAAAAGTCTATGGAGACTCACAACTGGTCATTAATCAAATCAATAACAACTATCAGACAAAGGACGACAAGCTACTACCATACAAGCGAATGGTGGATGACTTCAAACAGTATTTTGTGCACATCACCTTTGAGCAAATACCAAAGTTGAACAACAAAGCAGCCGATGCAATGGCTACTATCGCTTCATTACTACAAATTCCAGAGCAACAGAGTCATTATGAGTTCCTGGTAAAGAAACTGTTCTCCCCCGCCTCTGACCACTCTGAATCCCATGTTATCTATGCCTTGACTGGTTCAGATTCTCCGTTATATGGACCAATATACGACTACCTCAAACATAATATCTTTCCCCTTGACCAATCCCGTAACCAAAAACATAACTTTATCCGACAAGCTGCCCGTTATACCCTTACCGCTGATACTTTGTATCGTCAAGGTCTCGATGGTACTCTTCTTCGTTGTCTTGATCGTAATGATTCTGATTCTGCTTTACACGAGCTTCACGAAGGTATTTGTGGCACACATTCAAGCGGCACTACTCTTGCTAAAAAGCTTCTAAGGATGGGATACTACTGGCCTACAATGGAGAAAGACTCATATCACTTTGCCAAGAAATGTCCTAAATGCCAAATCCATGGTAATTTGATACATGCACCAGCACAAGAACTGCAGCCATTTACAACATCATGGCCCTTTTGTCAGTGGGGATTGGATCTCGTTGGCAAAATTCATCCTTCATCTTCAAATGGACACAAGTTCATTATAACAGCAACAGAATACTTTACCAAATGGATAGAAGCAGTTCCCATGACCACAGTAACTAGGAAACAAATTGCCTCTTTTATCCTCAATTATCTGATCTGCAGATATGGTATTCCAAGTTCAATCATTATAGATAATGGATGGCCCTTCAAGAATCAAGATGTCCAAGAACTATGTGAAAAATTCAAAATCCAACATAGGTTCTCTACACCATATTACCCACAGGGCAATGGTCAAGCGGAGGCATCTAACAAGACAATACTGAAAATCCTCAAGAAAACAGTGAATGATACAGGCAAAGATTGGCATGTACAACTCAATCCAGCACTTTGGGCATATAGGACCAGCATCCGCACACCTACAGGAGCAACACCATACTCATTGGTATATGGATCAGAGGCTATTTTACCCCTGGAGGTAGAGATCCCATCTCTCAGAGTCTCTTTGAAAGGCTTAATCCCAGATGAAGAGTATCGAGTTAATCATCTACAAGAACTTGAGCTATTGGATGAAAGATGCCAACATGCTTATACTCATCTCAAAGCATATCAGCAACGCATGTGCAGGAGCTACAATCACAAGGTCATTCCCCGCAACTTCAAGTTTGGTGACCTAGTCCTCAAAGAAAATCCAAGAAATCAGCAAGATCGAGAAAAGAAAGGGAAATTTGAACCTAACTGGTTGGGTCCCTATGTTATCATATCTGTTTATGGATCAGGTGCTTATCAGCTAACAAATTCTGAAGGAGATGTGCTCAACGAACCAACTAACAACATCCATCTGAAAAGGTACTATACTTAAAGTAGCCTAGTGCACGGGAAAAAACCCAAAACAAACAAAAAAATCAAAAAAATCCAGAAAAAGCAAAAAAAGCAAAGTACAATAAAAACAAAGGGTGAAAACCTGGTAAACAGGCGCCCTTGTGAAAGAACGGCTCCTCTATCTATTTCCATACCATGTTTTCCATACAAAACACTATCGGCCATCGCCCGACACTTAGCAAATATCCATTCAGGACATACTTAGCATAGTCACTATCCTGATTTGTCTATAAATATCCTCTTACCACTAATCCACCATGGCTTGGAATCACTGTATATATTCACATCAAGAGGCACACTCAGCTAGGGGCATGTCAATAATATTGCACACACTCAAGACATCAAGACAAGAGGCAAAACTCAACAGCATGACATCCAACAAACAACTACGCTTCATCGCAAAAACCAAAACAAAGACAATTCACACCAATATCAAGGATGGATGATTTTCTGAAGTACTGAATGTTGCACTATAGCATAAAATCTTAACTAGTTTTGCATTTTGAACTTTGTGCATTATTGGATTCTCTTCCTTGTCTCACTAAATGCTTCACAGCTAGAGATCATGGCGAACTTCCAATATTTTCTTAGTCTTCTGTCTGGGAGGCGATCACTTGTACTGTGTGAATACATGCCTCGAGACGTGATACGTCCAATATCACTGAAGGCTTGATTCCACTTCACGCATACAAATGATCAAATCTTGTCTGTTTACCCAATACGCACTCAGGTCATCCTGGTTCAATTATACCTTGACGCTTGTGCTATCTTGCAAAATCAAATATCATGTAAATTTTTCTCAGGTCATTATGGTTCAATTATACCATTATGCTTGTATAAATTTTCAACATATCCTAAACAAATCAATGCTCAATGATGATATTTACAAAGAAAGCAAAAATATGGTTATATTGGATGGCAAATACAGAATGAGGGATGCTCCAAAAATAATTAGTTGCATATCATTTTACAATTAGTTGCATATCATTTTACAATTAGTTGCACATCATTTTACAATTAGTTGCATACACATCATTCCATATCATTTAACATCATTTACATATCACGATACATTTAGCAGCATAAATAAAACATACATCTCGTTTTCAAGATACATCTCACATCATATAAGAGCATACATCTTGCATCATACATTACATCATATATTTAAGTATTACATCATCACATAAAATCAATGCATCCATATCAACACATCACATGATCAAAAATGGTGTCGTATATATATATCTCAACACTGATCAAAATGTACAAAATGTGTCCAAACACTATGTCCAGTACAACAAATAACAAACTACTCAAAAATACAACAGAGACCCTATCTCTCAAGTATGACTATCTCCTAACGGAGATGGTCTCACTCCAGATGCACCCGCCCCTGGATCTCTAGGAGGGTCCTGTCTCGGTGGCCCCGTCACACCTCGGCTCTCAGATCGTGTCCCAGTGGCTCGAGATCAACTAGATCTCGACTGTGCAAGACTCTCCACTCACCGCTCCCTGGGTACTGCATCCTCATAATGCCGCCTATAATACTCTACCTCCTGCACTCTTTGCGTTAGCTCTCTAAGGGTGTCTCTCATCGGACCACCTGCCGCTGCTCTCTGCACACTCGCCAACGCCTCCTCCGTTCGTCCTCGCCGCTCTATCTTAGTATCTCTCTTAATGGTCAACTGAGAAATCTGCCACTGATAGGTCGAAATCTGCACCTGCAGCTGCTGAACGGTAATCTGCAAGGTCCGGATCTGTGCATCCTCCACATGACCTGGCACTCGGACCCGCAGCGGTACCTGTGCTGGAGGAACCCCTCCCACTCGCCCTGTCCTCGGTGCTGGAGGTGGGAGTACATCTACCCTCCTCCTCTGTGCTGGTCTACTCAGCTCCTCCTCACCCCCCACTGCAGCTAGCACCTCCGTCACTCTCCCCTCTCTCCCAGCTCTGATAGCCAATCCACCTCTCTCTCTCTATCCTCCCCTGCCGCACTGCTCTCTCCACACCTCTCCCTCCCTGCCTCCCTCTGGCTCCTCTACCTCTTCCTCCTCCATCATCTCCATCATCGCCATCATCTCCCCCATCCCCCTCCTCATCAGAGTCAAAAGCTGGCCTCATCTCCTCTGGATCCGAGATCCTGGCCACCGCCCGCGCAGCAAACAAACGGGCAAACTCATCTATCATGCCCGCATCCTGATCTCAGGGGCATAATCCCAGATCTGCCTAGCCAACCCCACAAACTCCTCAATCGCCACCGCACTATCAATAGTCGGCCCCCAATTGGCCACATCCTGCTGCCTCCGTGCATACAAACATGCTCCCTATGGAACACCCTGCTGGCGCCCGAACTGCCTCAAAACTCTGGTCACCACAAACCGCTCAATGACGAACGGGGTCCTCCCAATCAGATATTGTGTCATAAATACAAAGGGCATCTCCAGCCCATCCTCTGCCCATACCTCGCAACCTGTATACGGCCTCCAGGTGACCGTATCTATATCGTCAAAAACCCTCCTCTAATGCTCTAGTTTGCCTAGCTTACGCTGGACAACTAGACCTCTGTATCCGTAGGCATATGCTGCACCTACGGGCCTATCCCTGTCTGCTAGTGGCCTCGCTGCTGGAATGTGCTCCCAGCACCATACCTATAATAGGGTCACTCCCGCTGACAAGCTACCGTAACCGAGGTATACTACCTCATGTAAACTCCTGTATAAGTGAGCCAGCATCGCTGACCCCCATGCAAACCTCCTGCCCTGCGTAACCATCTCCTCCAAAACCAGTCCCCATCCCACCAAGAATCCCCTTGACCTGCGATCAGGACAAAGGAGTCCCCCAATGAATCCTACCAGTACAGATGGCAGCGGTGCATAACCCAAATCCAAAAACTCCTGCCAGGGGATCTCGTAGCCACAAACTGTGTCATCCTGAAATATCCGGCGCAGTGCCTCTGTGCCACCCTCCTCTGACTGCTCATAAGGAAGTAGTGCCCCTCCTACAGGAATCCGCAAAATCCAGTAGCAATCCTCCAGTGTCACTGTCATCTCTCCCGTGGCAAAATGAAAGGTGTTCGTGTCGCTATGCCACCTCTCTGCCAACGCTATCAAAAGTCCCCGGTTCACAGTAAACCGAGGCATATCCAGAAGTGAGGTCAATCCACATCTCTCTATAATGTCCAAATCTGCCTGTGACAATCGCGGTATCAACGTCCATGGTCTCGAGAATCTCTCCCTCGACTATACAACACCCAATCGCTCCTGTCAACAAACAAAACAAATCCAATATCAGTTTCCACATCAAAACAAAGATATCAAAATCAAACTTACATCAACAACATGAAACAATTTTCTCATCTACAATCAAAGTTCAATATCCTATCATTTCATATCAACTTTTAAAACAACTCAAGTTCTCAAAAACCATATCAAAACTTGTAAAACAACTCAAGTCTCCACAATCACATAAACTTGTAAAACAACTCAAGTTTCCAACCCATATCGGCTTGTAACACAACTCAGGCTTTCACATACATTGAACTTGAAACAGAACACGCAACTACATCATATTTTGATCAAAACAACAGATTGATATCTATATATAACTTGAACACTCGCAAATCAAAACAAGTTATACAAACACTCATATTGGGTAAATTCATCAAAACATGACAGGCAAACAACACAAATTTTCAATTCGGCCAAAATTGCAAAAAAATTTTGATGCGCTAAAACAGATCTTAAATGCGCTAAAACACCCCCATACGCTAGGCTGTCTCTCCTACGCGCTTATCTATCTGTCCTATGCGCTAGACTCTGTCTACACGCTACTCTTTTCCCCCATTGCGCTACCTAACCCATCCTAAGCGCTAGACTATGTCTACGCGCTAATCTATCCCTCCAAGGCACTACCCGTTTAACCCTATGCGCTAGGTTAGCCCTACACGCTAAACCCCCTTCCCTATGCGACCCTCTGCGGCCCCTATGCGCTAGGTCACACCTATGCGCTACCCTGTTGACGCGACGCGCTACCCGACACTTTCTATGCGCTATTATCCATGCACACGCTAACCTAAAAGTTTTATGCGCTAGCCTATAGTTTTCGGACGCAACTCCTAAATTTGAACTTGATGCGCTACTTCACACTTCGTATGCGCTACTGTGGACCCTAGACGCGCTAAAACGAAACCCCCGAACTTTGAAATTCGAAAAATGCCTAAAAACAACAAAACAAAAAATCAAAAAGGGGTCAAAAACATTGACTTGCTGGTGGTCCACACGCTACAGGTCTCCGATATCTCCGAACGCGCTCAAAACGGTGTCTATGATAGGGAATAGGCATTTTCTCTCCATAGCAAATTCTCTTTCTCCAAAGTCAATAAAGCACAAATGAACCTAAATCAAACCCTTTTCTCTTTTTATAGGAGGAAAATGAAATTAGGGTTAGCCGACTGGCCCTGTAATATGGTCGCGGTCTCCCCTATACCAAAACAGTTGTAACTTATTGGGAGATGAATCAATCTGCACACTTTTTACATGCACGAAATCATACACATCATACGAACTTCATCAAATTAAAATCAAAAAATTTTAAAATTGATTCATCTCCCGAGGGGGCATCACACATCGAATCTGGGGCACGACTTGCAAATCAAAAGAGTGACACAAAAATTGCATTTGATCATAAAATCACAAAAACGCATCATTTTCTTTGAAATAACATGTGCACACACGTCACTTCAAAGAGGGGCAAAATTTAGACGTATAAAAATGACCATATTCCTAAATGAATATTTTATGTTCATTTCTCTATTTGATTAAATCCAATTTAATTAAATTATCCACATTCTTCTATTTAATTAAATAAATTATTCAATTTATTTGAATTAAATTCACTATACCATTTAATGAATAAATCATTTTATTCAATTAAATCCCCCTATCCACTTTTAATTAAATTCAAATTTAATTAAATAGTTATCCTAAATTGAATAAATCTAATTTATTTAATTTCTCCAAATTACAACCAAATTGAATGAATTAAATTATTTCAATTAAATCCTATTATCTCTCCATCCACTTGCAAAAATCCCAAACCCCTTCCTAATCCCTTCTAGACTCTTCTAATCGCTTCTAATTAACCTAACCATCCTCTAAACTTTGTCACATCCCTAAGCAAAGGGAGGTCACTTCTCAAATGGCCCAAAGTCTTTGATAACCATTAAAGGTTTTCAACCTTCAACCACCAAAACCCTTAAAGTCTTTGAAAACTATTGAAGGCTTCCAACCTTCAACCACTTAATCCCCAAAGTCTCCAATAACCATTAATGGTTAATTCAAACCCTCCCACATGGTTAAAACATTTGTTTTGACTCAACCTCTATCCAACCCAAGGGTCTCATCAGGCCATTAATGCTTTGACCATGATTATCTCTTAATCATTTGCACAAAGGTTTATCCTTGGATTAACTCTTAATCCAGTGGGTAATCTTAATTTAGACTTGACCCTTAGCCTTTAGATAACCATGAGGTCTTCTCAAGCCTTTAATGTCTCCAACCTCTTCTCTCAACCCAACCCTATGTTGACATTTGTCACCATTTCATTGGTGCCAATTGTGCACATGGATCCCCAACTTTCAAACTTGGCCCTTGATTAAACCATTCAATCCTGACCATCCATTGCCCTGTTTGTGCTATAAATAGAGCTCTCATTCCTCCATTCTTAACAATCATCTTTCAAATTTGAAGCATTACACTTATGCTCAAATTCTTTCAAGCTTTCTCATATCATCTTTATATTCATCATTTAGCCTCTTTTAGATAAGGAATTAGACTAAATATGCATGTTTAGAATAATTTCTTTATCATTTTTAGCTCAATCATAGACTAAATATATCATGATAGGATAGTATTCATACTAACCTCGTCATCTTATCATCTAGTGTATTGCATTTTTGAATCATACATAGCTTAATCTCCATTTCATACTAAAATCTATCAAAGCATCTCTCGTTCTCATATTTGCCATCCCTAAACCATTTTGCTCAGTGATCTGAGAGCAAAAACATTGGTTTGAGGGACATTGTGAGATAGAGAACCATGGGACCCTCCTTGGGAAGCTGAGTAACACTACGTTACTCCATAGCTTGCATCAAGAAGTCCTGTGTGTGTGTGTGGACTAATATTAGTAACATTTTCACATATTAAGTTTTATTCGCCCACTTTTCCCGCATACACTTTCTATCTCTTCTTCTGAAGTCTCGGTGTCCTCTGTAATGATTATCTTTCTGTCTGTCATCTCGGTAATCTTCTTTTCAGTAGAATCTTTTTAAGGACAATTAGAAGCCATATGTCATATCTTATCACAATTGAAACATTTCAAAGGTAGCTTTCCTTTATACTTACCTTTGCCTCTCGGTAACCTTTTGGCTAATAGTGCTTCAAACTCTTCATGCTTTCTGATTTCCTCATACAGTTTGTGTACTGCCTCCATGTTCTTATGAAATCTTTTACTTGCTCCACTATGATCTCCTTCAGAGTACTTATACTTTCTTTCATTGAAATCATTAGATTCATCAAGATGAAAAGAACTAAATGCAGATTCAACTTTATTTACCAAAGATCCACTATTATCAAAATTACTTAACACAAATGCATGTAGCTTACCAATAGTAGCATCTAAAGAAACTGGCATATTAGGTACAAACCTCAATTCATTGATTGCAGAGACTCGGATTGCATAACCTAGTAGAAGGGTTCTTAACAACTTACTTGTTATATCCTTTTCTTCAATAGTTCCACCTGCTCCTTTGATTTAATTGACAATCTCCTTTAGTCTTGTACTGTACTGAGTTATGTTCTCACCTTCATTCATCCTCATAGATTCAAGTTGTCCTCTTAGACTATCTACTTTTGCTCTTTGAATATGTTCATCTCCTCCATATACTAATATGAGCTTATCCCACATTGCCTTTGCATCATTGCAGCCTTCTAGGTCATTAAACTCTGAATCGGTCAATGCAGATGTTATTTCAATCATTGCTTGAATTTGTTCTTGCTTTGCCTTTATCTCTTCCATAGTCAATGGATAGGTGCTCGGTGTAACAAAATCATTCTCCAGATAGTATACAACATATTCTCCAACTCCTGATAAATGCAGCTTCATCCTTTTCTGCCATGTAGAGAAACTTGACTTGTTCAGCTTTGGTGCATCCCTCTTATACATCTTTGGATCTTTAACTCAAGTGCCTTTAAACTTTTCCTTCCAGAGTCCAAAGCTCTTATACCAATAGATAGTTCTGATACTTAATATAAGTACAGATCCAATAGCCAATAAGATGAGAGGGGGGGGGTGAATCATACAAACTTAATCATCCATAAAAACATCAGATTCAACCTTAGTAACATATATTTTAGTAATAAAACCAAAACTGTTAAACATGCAAACTCAAAAGCATATAAACATCATAAACCTCATAACACCAGATTTAACGTGGAAACCCAAATAGGGAAAAACCACTGTGGGATTTCTGACCCACTAAGAAATATATTCTTCTAGAGTATGCTCGGTTAAAAGCAAATCCTGTTAAAGATTACAAACACATTGCTAGATATGACTCGGTTAAGGGATTTCCCTCAGATCTGTTAGGATCTTCACCTTGTTAGAAGTGACCTTGTTAAAGGATTTGAAACACTCAATCAGAATGTCACCTTGCTAGAGGGTTTTACAAATAAGACTGTTAAGTCCACTCGGTTAAGAGATTTTCTCTCACTTTCACAAAATAACAGTAATAAAATCTATCTGCAACTTCACATCTAAAATGCTAAAGCAGATTCCTATTTATTCAATACAATCTAGACATAGAACTAATCTTGTCTATCTGCTAGACTTCTATACTCTGTTATTCAAACAGGTCTTCAAGCTTCTGTGCTTGGTAATCACTATGTAGCATCCCCATGCATACACTTGCCCGCATACATTGTTTATCAACAATTTCCTATTTATAAACAATTAGGTAACCGCTTAATCTCCTTGATCACATTTCCCATGATCAATCATAGCCATTAGATCTTTGATCTTGTCCAGGTTCAATGCATCTTTCGATCTGAAAACGTTTTACCCCGCCTTGGAACTTGCATACATTTCTTGGAACTTGTGCTAGGGTATTGCGGTTCAATTTGAGCTGTAGATCTTCATGCCGACTTTCCATTGCCTTAGATTCATTAACAAACTTCATCCACAGCTCACCAATCATTTAATCAGTTCCAGCTCATCAGCTTCCTTCATTAAATAACACATGCAAACTTTTAATGAATTCTGTTATAGCTCGGTTACAACTCGGTAGCAACTCGGTTATAACTCGGTGAATACTAAACTTCACTCTGTAGACATTCCGCCTTCATTAACCGATAGCGATAACCTTAGGGTTTACCGACTAGGTTCTTTGCTTGGTAACATAGTATAGTATTAACCTTCACAATTTACAACATATGTATGATGTTAAAACAATCTAAACATCATGATCTCATCATTGTCTGACTCGGTAGTAGTTGCCCATTGAATACCTTATTCATCATATTCTTTCCTGTGTCTTTTACCGACATCTTTATACTCTTTTAAATCATACTTCTCAAGATATGGCAACATCATACTGAATTAGAAAATCAATTTCTTGACATCAATGACAAAATAATAATATCAAGATAGTAAACATCTTTAATCAGTTATATCCATAATCATCAACAACCTTCTCAATATCCTTATGAAATGCCAACAATCTTTCATTGTCTGTTATAATGCAATATTGCCAACAAAATTTGGTTTATGTAGTGATGAAATTGTTTGAAATATACATAGGAGGTTGCATTTGTGTTGGTTGATGATCATGTTTTATATTTATTATGATGAATTTTCCTGCTCCTAATTTTTTTTCCCTAGCTCATATTCAGTCTGGTAGAAAAAGAGAAAAATAAGATTGATTTGGATGGTTGATCAAATGAAATTATCAATTATCCTCTTTATAGGCATAACCTCTTAGGGCAGACCCTAATTAAGGACCGAGATTACCTAGACCTGCGTGATCAAATAGGGAAGAACACAGATTGTGCCACTCTTGTATCTGACATCCGTTGGAAGTGGCCTAAACGTAGGCTCTAGCTGAGGAGCTTACCTTGGGTATGGATGCTGGTATATATGGTTGTGATAGAAACTCCCTATTGTAGGACTGTCAGACCACTATGTAGTGATCGAGTGCCATTTTTTGTCGGTGTTTTGGAAGGGAGGATAAGCGTACTGTGATAGGAAGGTGGTATAAAATGGAAGCTGAGAGGTATAATGTTATGAGGTGTGGGTTAGGATAAGATAGGGAGGTAAGTGATGAAGGATGTAATGGTGAAAGAGTAAGTTAGGATATGTTAGGGGAGATAATGAACTCTTTTGTGAGCTAATTTAACAGGTGAATCCCTCACAAAATGCATTGCTCTCAACCAAATCAATTTTGATCTAGATTAACTTATTTGTAAAAACACTCACAAATATTTCCCGCTCTGCACTTCATGCCTGAAATTCCACTTAATTCAACACCAAACATTTAGTTTTCTCACAAATCCTTACTGAAACTACTATTAACAATAAAATTAGGAACAAACATACAATTTGAATACTTTCAACTTAAAATTAATGAATCTTGACTTAGCTTAGCCATGTCAAAACTAGGGGCAGCAAAAATATTCAAATTTCTTTCCCTCAAAATTGAGTCTTGACCTCATTTAATCACATTTATTAACACTTGAAATGATCATTTATCCCAATTAAATCAAGTTATTCACCTAGGGTACAAATTTCAAGGCACGTGGAGTAAGGAGACACTTTAAAAAGTGCACAACATATTCAAATAATAAGTTAGACCATGATACCAATGGACAAAGTGCCAAGGTTATGGTACCAAAAAAAATGGGGCACATCCAAGATTGACCTTCGTTGACATATCTTAAGAATGTGTTTCATGCAACCCTTAATTCACATCAAATTAAAGGAGGCCCATAAACCTGCCCACGATTTTCTGTGAAAACAACAACAAAAGCTTTAAAATTTGTAGGAACTCTCCAGAAAACCATTTGCTGCAAACTACTAAGCGGCTATCTAATGCAACCCCAACAAGAATTCCTTAAGAAATAGAATGCGGTAGCTCAATGGTAGAGAAATTTATTAACAAATAGAATGCCTTAAGTTGGATTCCTAGCTATTTTATGAGTATTAGATTAACATTTTCATGCATAAATAACATCTACTCCCACTACCATAGATCCAACTTCCACCATTTCTCCTTCCACAACCTCTAGTCACCTTCATGTACCAAAGCCACTAGTGCCACACCTTTAGTATGAAAAATCCTTCACTTATCATCCACCATATGGCCTATTTATCAAATTTATTTCTTCTACATGTAAAAGCCATATGCACAAGATGGAATGACAATTGGTAGATTTAAAAGCCATTTACTGTGTAGTGATCGAGTGCCATTTTTTGTCGGTGTTTTGGAAGGGAGGATAAGTGTACCGTGATAGGAAGGTAGTATAAAATGGAAGCTAAGAGGTATAAGGTTATGAGGTGTGGGTTAGGATAAGATAGGAAGGTAAATGATGAAGGATGTAATGGTGAAAGAGTGAGTTAGGATATGTTAGGGCTTTGGAAGGTAGGAAAGTGAATGGTGGGAGATAAAAGGATGTGAATGATGGAATGGGGTTAGGTAGGTGAAGTAAAAGTAAATGTGTATAAGGTTAAGGTTTAGGATAGGATGTAGGAAAGTGAAGGAGGTTAAGAGAGGGGATATGAAAGGTAGATGGAAGATAATAATGATACGAAGTGAGGTAAAGGTTATGAGGTGTGGGTTAGAAAATAGGGTGTAGGAAATGGAAGGAAGGGTCATCCATGTCCTAGTGCTTCAAGAGGAGCACATTCACATGAGGGATAAGAAGAGTCATTTCATGTCGTAGTCCACCTCCTTAAACCATCCACCAACACCAAACTCAATGCCAAACTCTTTCCCAATCTCACTAATGGACTAACTCAACTCACTGTCAAATTGTGACAGTCAATGCAAGGTTTAGGACAGTAGTAATTAGGATCTTCTAATTATGGTGGGGCCTAGCCAACATAGGGTTATATGAGGTAGGGGTAAGTTCAACAGTGATGTGTATTAGATTTTCATCAAAGTTTCATGTTAGTGTTACTTTGTATCAGCATTAACCACTTATTGTCATTTCATTATAATCAGTTTGTTATTCCTTATAAGAATTTACAGTATTACCATAATTTTCATAACCTGAATCTGATTGTATTATGTATTCTTGAGATTATGTGCAGATATATATATATTTATATGTTATGTCTAGCTAGTAACGTTATGTTATTTTAATGTTGTTTGAATAAATAGATAAAATTTACCTTCTTAACTTAATATGATATTAACTGTCATTGACTTGATTAAGAACATCTTAATTTATATTCAATGATGCACAAATATGAATTTAAATATGTATATCATACTAGCTAATATATACTCTAATGCTAACTTGGGAAATTCATGCTTATACGTACCTGACACTGAACTTACCCTTGTCTTTATCCCTGTTGGTAGACTATCATTATTCATCTTGTATATGCTCTCTAAACTTGGGCATTAAGGTTGTCCTATGCATTATCACATGACTATTTTTTCTTGTTCTTAGGGTTACCTATTGCTCTAAATATGATTAGGCTTTTTCACTATGTTGACTACCACCTTTAATGGACTTCCATCATGAAGACTTATTACTATTGCCCTCTTTGACTGTCACAAGATGACTAAAAAATTTGCATAGATCTAGGACTAGTAAGATCCTTATATAGTTACTAGGATTCATGTCAGAGACACATAAAAGCATGATACCCAAGTTAGTAAGATGCTCTAATACTTAGTCATAGATTGCATTCTAACAACAAATAGAAGGTCATATCTTGGTAACCTAACTAGTCCAAGATTAGTAGCTCAAAATGTTATCAAAGCTAGGTTAGGTTAGGAGCCCCAAGAGCCTATAATATGTCTTATAATGGGTCTTGAAAATAATCTACACTCAAGCCAACAATGGAATGGTAAGAAAGGGGTGGTAGCTCAATGGTAGAGAAATTTATTAACAAATAGAATGCCTTAAGTTGGATTCCTAGCTATTTTATGAGTATTAGCTTAACATTTTCATGCATAAATAACATCTAATCCCACTACCATAGATCCAACTTCCACCATTTCTCCTTCCACAACCTCTAGTCACCTTCATGTAACAAAGCCACTAGTGCCCCACCTTTAGTATGAAAAATCCTTCACTTATAATCCACCATATGGCCTAATTATCAAATTTATTTCTTCTACATGTAAAAGCCATATGCACAAGATGGAATGACAATTGGTAGATTTAAAATCCATATTCCACAACCTTTGCTAACATCCTTTCTACCAGTGCAAAAATGTGAGGTTTGTAACAGGCTGCGACATCCATCAAAGCATAATAGAGGAGATTTCATAGTGTTTTAAAGAAGATATCATAGTTTTTCCGAAAAATGTCAAAACCTGCCTAGTGTTTACCGAGAGTAAATAATGTATAGTTTGGTCTCCCATGCATATAAATTCACCCAAATGTGTGGGAAGGCCTTTGTTCATGCTATGTATCATATTATATTATGTGTAGGG
Organism: Cryptomeria japonica; assembly: GCF_030272615.1. Taxonomy (NCBI): domain Eukaryota; kingdom Viridiplantae; phylum Streptophyta; class Pinopsida; order Cupressales; family Cupressaceae; genus Cryptomeria; species Cryptomeria japonica. The sequence goes on along the minus strand of NC_081407.1, from coordinate 687,479,749 downwards.
CTCCAAATTAGATTTGGTACATGTTTGGGCATGAGGACAGTCTGATATCTCTATGTATCAGATAGTAAAAGGCAATAAGAGTGAAGAATTTGGTGGGAAGACCAAGTGATTGGTATTTTGAAGTGGTTGATGATAGAGAGAGGGGTGAGGCTATTAGGCCCAATATAGAAAGATAATGTACTGAGAGGGGAGGGGTGAATCAGTACTCCAAAACTTTTCCTTTGTAATAACCTTACTGTTATGCATAAACAAAATAGTGCAGTAACATTAAATAAAACTATAATTAACAGATAACAGTCATACATGATTCACTCCATAACACATATATTTTGGTCACGCAGAAACTCTTGTTTAGAGAGAAAAACTACGGTGGGGATGTCACCCACAACTTCACTACTACAATAATAAAGAATACTTGGTTAGAGCTACATTTAGCAATTTCTGATAGCTTACACTGTTAGGAGTATTAAGATCAGTTAGATCTACGTTAGTAAAGGATTTGTACAACACTATATAAGTGTAGCACGTGGTTAAAGGATTTTCAATTTATAGACTTGGTTAGAGTCTTTTACCCTGTTAAAGGTTTCTCTTACAACTTCAAAATATTGCAATATAATCATTACAAATATCTGCAACTTTACATCTGAAATGTTAAAGCAGATTCTATGTGCTCTGAATAAGATTACCTAGCTTGTAGCATACCTTGGTAAGCCATAATGAAACTCAGTAAACCCTTTTGTTTACTTTGTTCTTCGACTGTTCACTAATAACCTTCTCGGTGACCTCTCTATGTCTCTATAACAGTCTTCCTTCATGTATACACACTGCTATCTCATTGCATCTCTTATCACATCATATCATGTCTTATGTCTAACCCTAGAATCATGTTGTATATATAGATCTCTTATAGCTGTGATCTGATTCATTGCTTCGATCTTACAAAAAGATTCTTCGATTAAACAAAATATCTCATAGGTTAGATTCATCTTGTAATCATGCACAATCTCCTAATGCAATTTCAAATGCAAAAAACGGTTAGATGTGCCTTGATCTTGTAACACATTTTCATGTGCATGTCCAGGTTCAATGTATCTAGTAAGACATTTCACTCGGTGAATATCAACTCGGTGAGTTAACTTTACCACTCGGTAGCCATGAACCTTTACTCGGTAAACAGCTCGGTGAATACTGTGTTCTATGACTGCTTTCTCCAGTAACCGACTAGACTGTTCATACCGACTTCTCTATGTGTACTGACTGCATGATTCGATAATACTAACTGACTAGAATATAGTATGACTTTGGATATGAAACTAATGGCAATTTGATAAGTAGTAACAATCTCCCCTTTTGACATTAGTTGAGATGTTTGACAAAAACTACTTACAAAGTCATAACTCAAAAAAAATAAAAAAATATATATATATATTTATATACTTGACAAAATGACTATACTTGACAATATGTACAATAGTCAATAGTATATGTAGATATACTCCCCTTATCATTATCCTGTACATAACTCTGAATTTTGCATGTTCGGTTCGGTTTTGTACTGTACTTGTGTGCTCTGTATATTCTGCATATTCTGCTCGGTAGACTCCCCTTGTATACAATACTCAAAATTGTGTTATCAAAACTGTACTATTCTCCAAGTGTAGAATTACTCCCCCTTTGATGGGCTTTCCTCCCCTGTGTAGTAACATAATATTACTCCCCCTTTTTGACAAACATTAAAAACTTAATTTGCATCCGGAGGTGGTAACTGATCAAAAATAGTCTTATACTTGGTTTGGGTGTTAGTGAGGGTGACTGAGAGTGAGTCCTTGAGACTTTCCATTAATGAGTTATGTGCTTGAATATCAGATACGAGTGATATCAAGCCATCAAGAGTGCTTCCCTCTTGGGTAGTTGATAAGCTTGTAGCTCGGTTAAGCTGCTCTTGGACTGATGAGAGATGAGGAAGGAATAATGTTTGAAGCGTCATTATATCCATCCTAATTTTATGCTCTTCATTCCTCAGTTCTAACTGTTGAGCCATGAGCTATTGTAGCTTTTTTTTAAAAGTCTAAACTAAATTAGGCTCAGTGGTCAACTTGGAGGAGAGATCGGTGATCTCTTTCTCAATTGCATCAGTTTTATTTTTGATGTCTTTAATAAATAAAGAAAATGTACACAATTTCTGGAATAAATAAAGAATGTGCTTGAGTTGAGGGGTCAACTCGGCAATGAATTTGACAAGTTTTACCTTGCCAACAACAATTGATTTTTGGACTTCCTCTATCATTTTTGTTGTGAGCTCTTTATCCTTAAGCTTGCTTAGGTATTCGGATGCATCAACTCTGGATGTTTCAATCTGATTAAGGAGTTCATCCAACTAAATATGGATGGCTGCATCGGTTGACACTGTTGCTGATGGTAGCATTTCTATTAGCAGTGTCCTAACCTTTTGAAGTACCTTGTTCTTTTTCTATATTGCCAGTTGTTTCTCATGTTTGGCCTTTGCTTTGCATAGTTCACCGAATTCAATGAGTGCTTGCCCTTTTAATTTGGAGATGTCGACATTGGACAACACGATCGGTTTAGATAAGTCAAATTTAAAACCATGCTTTCTCACCTTTTTCTCTTTTCCTTTTGTCTGGGGCACTAAGACAAGTGCTTGTGAGGCGTGTTGTCCCTCGGTAGGTTGCTCGGTAGATGCAACACTTTGCACTATTCCTATAGTAGTTGCAGTGTCTTTGGATGGCTCGGTGCTAGGCATCTCTACTGTAATATTTGTTGTGCTTGTCTGTCCCTGAGATGATTGATCTTTTGTTGTGTCTACTACATCTTCAGATTTGTTACCTGCATCTCCTGCAACTTCAGATTTTTTACCTTCGGTAACTTGTTCGGTGTCCTTGGGGGCTTCGGTTGGTACTGTTGGCTTCACTGGTGGATAAGGCTGAACTTGTTCTAAGACCGATTCACTAGACACAAGTTTTGCATAAGTGGTGCCTTCAATCATTTCTTGCTCCAGTGCGGCTTCATCCATTACATCTTCATCAATTTGTATTGTGTCAACCGAGTCTGGACCTTTCTTGGTGACATCTGGATCTTGCTCGGTGACATCAACAATTTCAATTTGAGATTGTTCACCAACATCCTTTTGTTTGAAGATCTCCTACCACTTGGCCTTAGTCTCATTCTCCACGTCAATATATAGCCCATTCATCAATTTTAAGGCTCTCTGTTTCACAAGAAATTTTAAATTATATGTGGACAAATGCTCCTTGATTTCAGCTACGGACATGTTAGGAAATAAGTGGACAAGACTTTTTTCTCTTATTTGTCTCTCTGAATCCATTGCATATTTCCATCTGTTATCAATATGTGAGTAGAGTTCACTTGGAAGTGACTTTTCTAGTTCCAATGGTGCTAACCGAAACTTCAGAAGTGTACATATGATAGCTTCTTCAATCTATCGTTTCTCATCATTGTTCCTAGACTCATACTTAACATATCTGAATCCTGCAAACCCACTGTATTCCTTAAGATTGGCACAAAAATTTTCAACACTGTGAATGTTTGCCTTTTTACTCTTCACAATCTGGAATTTGTTAGCATCATTAGACTCTGTATCACTCAACTCTTTTGCCAAAATGAGTCTCCGAGTAGATTTCTTGTAAGTCTTTGTTACCTTAGGAGCGGCAACAGTCTTTTGTTTCTTTCTCGGTGATGTAGCTGATGCTCTGGTGTTGGGTCTCTTTGTTGGTGGAGTCAGTAGGGCCTTTGAAATGTCCTGTTTCTTTCTTTTTAGAACTTTTCCCTTTGGCAACTCTGTGCTCAATGTTATTGCAGCCTCCTGTGCTTTTGATTCTTCCTCGGTAATGGCAAGATTGCCTTTGACAGGTGTAGATGAGGATTCTTCTCCGTATTTCTCAGATAAAGCTTTTATCATCTTTGTTGCTTTCCTTGTAGCCTTAGGAACTACAATGCTCATTTTTACTTTCTCCTTTACCTGTTCATAGGTTCCATACCTTAGTTTAGTTGCATGCCTTGGCAATGATAGGTAGGCATCAATTTGTTGTTGTGTGATGTCATGATCAATTTCATAACCCATTGGTTGCAACGACTGAATCCTCAGTTCAACAACATTTACATAGCAGTAATCAGTGTTGACTTTGAAACAAATATTGTCCTTGTATTTTTCAACCAGCTGTGGTGGGATCCTGTACCTGTTGTGCATTTTCTCTTGGAATTTTCTAGAGTAATCATCCATGACATCATTAAAGTTATCTCCTAACTTCTTGATGTAATCATTGATCTGATGGGTGATAGGTTGGTGTAGCTCCCATACTACTTTACCGACTAAGGGAAAGAACTTTTCAAAATAGAAAAACATACAGAGAAGTAGTGAACCGAACTTGAGTGTGTTTGCCGAGTTGTTCTTCTTTGGCTTCCTTATTGTGTTTAGGTTCTCAAATAAGTTCTTTAGTAGTACTTCACACAAGTCTACTTTAATTCCCTTCTTTACTATTTTGTAGGCCAGGTCCACTGCAGCACATGGTACACTGTTTTCCCTTGTAGATTAGAAGAAACAGTAACCAATGACTCTGATTGCAAATTTCAGTTTAGCATTAGTGACATTATTCAATTTCAGTCCTTGGTAATCAGATTCTACTCCGATCAGACTGATTAGCTCCTTTTGTGATATCATTTTCTATGCACGAGCATGATCATAGATGGGATATCTGGTGATCAGGTGAATGACTTCCTTCGTGATCTTGAACGGTTTCTCTTGTAGCCACATGAAATCGTCATGTACTCTTCTCAATACAAACTTAACCCATTGGGGTTTGAACACACGAGGATAGACTAGGGCTTCAGTTAATCCCTTGATTCTGATATGTTCAAATTTACTATCCAGTTTGCTGTCAGTGCACAGTTCATCATATGTGTCACTAATCTCTATATGACCGAGTTCCTCAACATGACACTTAGTAAAGAATCTGACATCTTCTACCAATAAGACTCGATCCGGGATGAGTGAAAATGCAGTTTTATCATCCGATTCTAAGGCGACTTTAGGAGTTAGGGAATACTTCAGAGATGGCTTCTCCACATTTTGGACAACTACAGGGTCTTGGATCTTGGGCGCCATGGTAGATCTCGAGTAAAAATTTGACAGGTTATCCTTAGGGTTTACAAGTAGCTTACTCTTTACACTCAGTAGATACTAGCAATTTGACTAGATCAGAAACTAGCTAAATAGTGTGAATAGATTGGTGTAAATACCTTGAAAATTCGCTCTGACTGAAATTTGGTCGCTTTGATTCGCTCTGCTCTGCTTCTCAAAAACTTGGGTGAATGAAAATGACCGCGAAAACACTTTTAAGTACTCAAAAATACCTTATTGGGTGCCGTGCAAGTTAGGTCATGGTATTAAATGCACTCGGTTCACCTTTTACCGATTTACTTCATTTTCTGTTTTCACCGAGTATTCAACTTTTCTTTGTTAACCGACTTGACAGGTTTCCTGTATAGTATGTAAACTGACTAATTGCATCTTAACTATGCAGATTTTGAATTCTGTTCATAATAAAATAGGAATTGTTATGATTTAACTTTTAAAGAATGCAGTCCCTTCATACCTTTTCTTGACTAATTTGAAATAGGTGCACCTAACTCGGTAGGTAAGGTGCTTTCTTCATCAGACATAATTTCTTTCTTTTTCCAAATCATCTTGAATTTTTCTTTTATCTCCTCAGTGTCTCTTCTTAGTTGATCTCTGCAATCTCCAGCTAAATGTCTAGCTTTGTGACAATGAAAACATGCCATACCGGGATTTCTCCATGATCTCCAGTTGTTCATTCCAAACCTTATAAAATAGTTGGCACTTATATGTCCATATCTTCCACAACATTCGCACCATATCCACGTATTGTAATCCCATGGTACTAGTGCATATTGTCGGTAAGAATCTATGTGAGTTCGGTAACCTCTAGTGTTTGCTCGGTGTGGATACTTCATGTAGTTCTTTCGCTTAAACCAGCATCTCTCGTTACTATGTCCATATCTATTGCAATTTTTACAAAACCCTTTGAATTTTGCCTTCTGATGGTTGTTAACAGACTTTGTTCTACATTGATTAGGTATGTGACCATATTTATTGCAATTATAACAATATCCATTGGACTTAGAGATATTCGGTTGCTTACCTTTTCTGATCTGGCATATGTTGGCAGTATGACCTTGATTTCCATAGTAGTAGCAAATAGGCTTCTTCCTTTTGATGTTATTTCTTTTTTCAGCTTGTTTTGATGATTCTCCTTTCTCGGTAGTATTAATTCCTTTGTAGCCGAGTCCTCCATCTTTGTAGAGTCTTCTTGTATTCAGTTGCTCATCCAACATCTTTGATGCTTCATAACTTTTCTCCAATGATTCTTTGGATTTCTTTTCTATTTCAAGTTCACCAGTCAACCTTGATACTTCAAGTTTCAATGATTGATTTTCATCATTCTTCAGAATTGCTTCATGATGAGCATAACCTAGTTGATCTGTCATATTTTGTTGAATACCCATTAACCTCATGATTTCATCATCCTTATTAGATACTAGAGCTTCAAGTTGTTGTTTCTCTCTTTGTAGATCTCTTGCTTTATCCTCAGCTCTCCTTAATGCATCTAGATTTTCAGTCATTTGTGTACTGAAATGTTCATGTTCTCTTTTCATTGCTTTTAATTGATCAGCCAATGCTTTGTTCTTTTCTTTCAACATTCCAATCATTTCTTCAGTTTCTTCAGATATACTGTTCTTAGATGATGTCTCGATTTGTTCCACTAGCTCTTGAAAATCCTACAAGTCATCAGATAATCTTCTCCTTACTTTCAGAGATTTTTGCATTTGCCTCTGCATGTCTACAATCATTTGATTTGCATTATCCAGCTCTTCTTGAAGATGCACAATCCTCTGAGATTGTTTGTAGCCTTCCATTGCTAATATCTTTCTCTTCAGGTGGTTAAACCCTTTTCCAAGATTCAAGCTTTGATACCAATTGTTAGGCCCAATATAGAAAGCTAATGTACTGAGAGGGGAGGGGTGAATCAGTACTCCAAAACTTTTCCTTTGTAATAACCTTACTGTTATACATAAACAGAATAGTGCAGTAACATAAAATAAAACTATAATCAATAGATAACAGTCATACATGATTCACTCCATAACACATATATTTTGGTCATGCAGAAACTCTTGGTTAGAGAGAAAAATAGCGGTGGGGATGGCACCCACAACTTCACTACTACAATAATAAAGAATGCTCAGTTAGAGCTACATTTAGCTATTTCTGATAGCTTACCCTGTTAGGAGTATTAAGATCAGTTAGATCTACGTTACTAAAGGATTTGTACAACACTATATAAGTGTAGCACCTGGTTAAAGGATTTACAATTTATAGACTTGGTTAGAGTCTTTTACCCTACTAAAGGTTTCTCTTACAACTTTAAAATATTACAATATAATCATTACAAATATCTGCAACTTTACATCTGAAATGTTAAAGCAGATTCTATGTGCTCTGAATAAGATTACCTAGCTTGTAGCATACCTTGGTAACCCATAATGAAACTCAGTAAACCCTTATGTTTACTCTATTCTTTGACTGTTCACTGATAACCTTCTCGGTGACCTCTCTGTGTCTCTGTAATAGTCTTCCTTCATGTATACACACTGCTATCTCATTGCATCTCTTATCACGTCATATCATGTCTTATGTCTAACCCTAGAATCATGCTGTATATATAGATCTCTTACAACGGTGATCTAATTCATTGCTTCGATCTTACAAAAATATTCTTCGATTAAACAAAATATCTCATAGGTTAGATTAATCTTGTAATCATGCACAATCTCCTAGTGCAATTTCCAATGCAAAAAAGGTTAGATGTGCCTTGATCTTGTAACACGTTTTCATGTGCATGTCTAGGTTCAATGTATCTAGTAAGACATTTCACTCGGTGAATATCAACTCGGTGAGTTAACTTTACCACTCGGTAGCCATGAACCTTTACTCGGTAAACAACTCGGTGAATACTGTGTTCTGTGACTACTTTCTTCAGTAACTGACTAGACTGTTCATACCGACTTCTCTGTGTGTACCGACTGCATGATTTGATAATACTAACTGACTAGAATATAGTATGACTTTGGATATGAAACTAATGGCAATTTGATAAGTAGTAATAGAGGCGACCCTATGCAACCTTCGGAAGGGTTTGTGGATCAAAACCAAATGAAATAGATTAAATTTCTATGACTGTCGTAAGGGTATTGATTGTCATAGTCATAGTTTTACTAGTGATATTGTTTTTGTTTTGACAGAGTTGTGTTTGTAAACCCAAGTGTGGACATGTAATGGAGTCATGAGATGTCTTAAGACTACATCAATACTTAACAACAATATAGTGTGTAGGCACCTAAAATATGAAAGGACTACATATTGGAAGGTGTGTGTGATGATGCCATGAAAGGTCTTATATCCCTATGTATCGGACTGAGAAAACCAGTGAAAGACAAAAAAAAATGCATTGAGAAGGGAAAAGGTTGATTTGCCTAATGTTTGTTGTTGAAGTGATGTGTGGGGACCCTGCCAAGTCAAATACCTTGTTGTAGTTTCAAAGGGTGGAATAAGAATAAGCATTTTATTTACCGTCCTAATAGACCATCCATCATAACAATTATTACCAATGATGTGTGCGTTGCAAACAAAATTCTAGAGGAAGGCTCTTTCTATTGTAATACCAAGTGAGTGTTCATAGACCTTGTGTAGGGTCCTCCAAGCCTAGAGTAAGGAGTTAGAAGCCTACATACATTGATTTGGCATTGTGGCCATCAATGAGTGTTGACCCAATAGGAGAAGTCTTAAGACTAACAATTTTGGAAGTGTGGCATTGTTGAGAGCCAACACTTATGTGTGAACCCCGTCTTCATGTATTATGATTAGTTGCCATGATACTTGACCCTATCCTCATGGTGTTGGCTCAATTCATATTAGTGTGTTTTATTGAAGAAACTTGATGTGAGAAGTTTGATGCAGAGGCAAGGGTAGAACTCAGCATTTCATATTAGGACAACAACCACATTGATTAGGCAGGTCAGATAAGGTCTCTCCAATGTTTAGGATACTGAATTCACATTAGACACTCATGGATTACCTCAATTAGACATTAGTCAACTTAATATATGATACAAGGATTTCATACCACAAAGCCATTAGATATGTTTTCAGATGAAAAAGAAGAGTTACATGGTTTTGCTTCAATGATGAAAATTTCTATTTTCAAGTAATTTAATTTGTTATATTATACTGAAACGTGATTTCATAACTAATATTTCAACTTCTATATAACTAGTTCTATAGCCCGATTTTCTTGCCTGTGAAGAAAGACCATGTCAGACAATATCAACGAACAACAAAATAAGGAGACAATTGCTAGATTGTGGTCTAACTTGAAAAGAAAAGGTGATGGAAAATGTTATTGTCATTGCAAAATTTGTAAAGGGTTAAAGACTAGAAGACTTCTAATCAAAATAGCTAAGAAACATTGTAGGTTGTATGGTCACATTGAAGGTGGACATGATTATCATCCATTGGTAAGTTTTTCATTATATCGTTTTAACAATTTATATACATAATAAATCACTTGATGATGACATCATGATCATGGTTTATTTATGTTTATCAATTTTATATAGGTTGAGCACCCCGGAGCACATGATATGGATCAACACAACTCGGAAATTATGGTTTTCGAAGTGGACGAACATGGAGGTGTGAATATCAAAGCTGAAGATAATGATCCCATGGAAGATGACGATCATGAGCCACAAAGCACAATTGAAGATGATGGTACAAATACATTGATCCATGACACATTTAGTACTCGTGCAGCTGATCATGATGATGAAGATGACCTTGATGTTGTTCATGATGTCCCTCTACTTGAGAAGGCATCTGAGGCCCTTTACAAAGGCTCGCAAACAACTCTTCTCTCCCCTGTATTGTTGGTGAACTTGAAGGTTATGAATGGTTTATCCAACATAACAATCTCACGTATGTTAAGGTATGTCATTATATATGTCATAATAAATGGTGAATCATGTTGTACCATTAATATTCTTATATTAACAAATTATATTTTTTTATTGTAGATTGATAAGTGAGTTTTTGTTACCACCATCAAATATTCTACCTCGTTCATACCGAGAATTATCTGCCATTATGAAAGATATTGGAATGGAGTATCAAGCAATAGATTCTTGTCCCAATGATCATATTATATATCACAAATAACATGAATTTCAAACTTAATGCCCTGAATGTCATATCAGTAGATATCAAACAAATCAAATAACAAAAAGGGTTTCTCGCAAGGTTCTTCGCTATATTCCCATTATTCCACGTATGCAACAATTATTCAAGTGCACTAGCTTGGCGCAATTTATGGATTACCATACACGCAATAGAAGTTGAGATGACATTATTTGAATTCCTGCGGATGGTTCAACATTTATGGACATAGAGGAAAAGTGGCCACACTTTAAAGATGAACCTCGTAATCTCAGGCTTTCATTGGTAGTGGATGGTGTCAATCCATTTGGAGAGATGATATTTGTTTACTCAGTTTGTTATCAACAATAACATTCCTCCATGGATGCCAATAAAGAGGGAGCACATAATGTTGGCAATGATTGTTCCAGGTATTTTATCATTTAAATATAGTCATCTACATTTAATTATAAATATTGCAGTAAAATGGTCATAATAATTATGTAATGTTTTTGTTCATTCGATTAGGTAAGTACCAAGTTAAATATATGAATGTATATATTGAGCCTCTTATCGACGAGTTGCTAGAGTTATGGAATGGTGTCACTATGTATGACATCTCTAGACCAATAGGACAAAGACAATTTCAATTCCATGCGATGCTTCTATGGACAATAAACAATGCCCCAGGGCTAACACATTTTTGTGGTATGTTATAGTGTTTAAGTAGTGCATGAACATTATAATTCAAAAAATTATCATATTTAATCCAATTATACATTATCTTGTAGGTCTTCAAACAAAGGGAAAATTTGCATGTCCTGTTTGTGGTCCAAAGATGAAATCTCGTCATTCAAAAAGTTTAGGAAAGCAGGTGTTTGATGAGTATAGGCACTTTCTCCACAAAAATCATAAGTATCGAAATACTGAAAAACATCTTTTCAATGGGAAAGAAGAGAATACATCAAAGCTACGAAGAATGACACCTCACCTATGGAAGTTGGAATATAATAGAATTAAACGTCAATGTAATACCATTCCATCTAATGGTCTGCCATTAAACATCTTTTCTATTTTTTTTTTGTTTACTGATGATGTGATTGATGATCATGAAAGTCGTGAAGGCATAAATGACCACCTTCCTAAGGGACTAAAAAGTTATCCCCGACAATTTAGTAGGTTTCCCTACTATGAACAGTTACAAATTGTGCATTTGTTTGATACTATGCAAACTGGAAAGAATATAATAGAGACATTATGAAAAATATTGGACGGAAGGCGTGACAAAGAAAAAATTGTCAAAATATGTAATGACGTTCAGGATTCCAATCATGCAATGATAAATGTCATTCAATCAAATAGCCATGGAGACCATATTAATATAAGTGAGCTTCATTGGTTATTAACGGACCAACAAAGCAATGCTATAAAAGAAGTCATACGAAAAATTCAATTTCCCACAGGATTTGCTGCGAACATAAACAATCTCGTATCAAAGAAAATTGAATTTGGGCCAAGGATGAAAACGCATGATTGGCATACCTTCATTAAGGTAATTCATGTTCTTGTGTTTTTACTATGTATTTAAGTACTGGGCGTACGTGTAATTTTTGTTGTATTATGTTAGAAAAAATGAAAAGATAATTTTATAATTGTTGCACTACGTTCTACCTCTATCTCTCCCAGACAACTTCGACAATAATGTCAAGCAAGTCATATATGATCTTGGAAAATACATGAGGTAAGTAGTGATATTTGTACAGATCAAGGTGTTTTTATTGCACTTCATACTTTAAAGTCCGATGTACAATTTTTGTTTTCAAAAGAGCAGGTCGGACTTTTGTCCCCAACCTGCTATTTTTGGCAGTTTTACTCCTAAGCCTATTTTGAGTCCCGTTTTTCGATCCATTTGAGAAAAATTGATTTTGATAATGATGAACAACTAATCATCAATGTTTAATGCAGTCATTGTGCACAAATGTCAAGGCTCTCTCACAACAAACCCGAGTCTTCCTCAGGACAACCTTCTCCAAGTAAAGCATCATCAAAAAAGATGAAATACAAGTATGATACGTACTTGAATCTGTACCCAGAGAGTTCAGTGGACTCAAATATTAAGGAGATCAGAGACACTGAAATTGGGCATGTTGATATACAAGAATTTGTTGACCGGGTTCAAAGGGCTCCTGCACGTCTAACTGGTTTAATCAAATCTGAGCTGCATAAGTATGCATCTTTCCCAGTTGCGGCTCATGATCCTAAATTTGTACTGGCAATAGCTGATCACTTTGATCCAAGCACAAGGCAAGTGAAAGATGAAGATCAGAATGTCATCATGACTCTAGATAGTGTATTCTTCAATAGTGTCTTTAAAGGTTCATCAGTTGAAGAAGTAGCTGATATTTCTCAAGAGAGTGCTCAAGAGTACTACGAGAAACATGAGGATAAATGCAAAAAAGTGATCAATACTGTTTATCTCTCTACTGCAAGAACTTCCCTCACCTCACAATAGCCTAAGTCTTTCCACAGGAGTGATTTTAATGAGGAATATAACGACATGGTCACCATGTTATCCAGAGTGAGAGGATTAAAGGACTCACTATTTTCAAAGCTGGATGTCTTATTACATAAATATAATCAGAAAAGAGGCCACAAGAATTGATTGGGGAGAACATATCAGTGATGCGCTTTGTGCTCAATTGAAGGAGGTCAAGGTAACATTGAAGTTTTACATGACCTCATACCTAGTTTATGTAGCTACTTCAATGAGGCAATATCCAGGCTTGTCTACCAGGGGTGACAGAAGAGTGGTGCTCGTTTGGGAGTACTATGACCAGCTGGAAATCAAGAATCAAGGTAGTCATTATAGAAGGGTTAATGATGCCTTCTTTGCTGTATGGAAGTGCCTTTTTTATAAAGGCCTGTAGAAGAGAAGAATATTAGGGGCCGCTTACAGCAGGGTGTCTCATTTTGGGTATGCATTTCTATAGTTTCCCACATTCACCTATATCCGAATTAGATGTTTCTCAGGTGAGCCCTTCATTCTTCCAAGGTTCCCTTCAGACAAAATCGACCTTATGGAGTCATGTAGACAACTGATTAATGTTCATGAGAAATAATCACAAGCACATAAGATTGGGCTGCAATTCCCAGAGTCAATTGGCAGGTATTGACTGATTTTGATTTTCAGGGTATAAAGAACAAACTCAAAAGGATCTATACTCATGTTTATAGGTTTGAGGATGTTTGGGCAGATTGTCAAAATGAGGAGGATATAAGAAGGATGGATTTCAGCCGCCTTACTCTAGAACAAATTAAAAATTTGGATTTAGCTAAGATCCCAATGACCATGGAAGACACAGATGATATAGTGGACCCTGTTTATTACAAGAAGAAGATTGTTGACTCCCCAATTCCACTTGTGCAATGGTCAAAGAAAGAAAGCAAATCTATTACACAGAGGATTTCTCTGATTTTAGTGAACACCAATGCTTGGTTACTAAAATGGAACCTTAGAATGAAACAACTTCCCACTAGTTCAGGAGATGATGAAAATAATGATGGCCCATTGGGCAAGACAACAACGGCTGAAACAAGAACAAAGAACAGGGCAGACTCACAAGCACTATCCTCAGCTCCTGTGATACAATCAAAAGGTAAAGGACCCAAAATCAAATTTACAGTTAAAGGGTCAAATAAGGGTGAGTCATCATCCACATCACAGGAAGCAGCGGTGAAGGAGCTAGAACAACCACCTACCAGTGAAGTTGGAAAAGGAAAGGAGGTTGAAGAAGGTAAAATTCCTCAACAAGAGGAAGTACAGGCAGAGGAAGTATCACATCCATCTGAAGTTGATGCCCTGATTACTTCACAGGTAATCATCCATTCTATTGACTCTGACTCCGACTTTGACCAAGAAGATGAAGATTTTCAAGAAGATGGAGATCTAAGTATGGGTATGACGCAATCAAAGACCAATGGTCAGTTTTTTACAATAACCAACTTCTCTAATTTAGATGATATCCCTTCATCTACTTTTGAATCCACCATGATGGATTTTAATGAGACCTTGCAAGATGCACTTACAAAACAGGTTTCAATAGATCTACCCATCACTACTACCACCACCATGGCAATTCCTCCATTGGTAAGTGTTGAAGTTACATTAATAGCACCCTCTACTCTTCCATATGTAACTAAAGAGGTAGCACCAACAAATGTTTCACTGGATGCCTCAATATTAGCACCATCAGTAACACTCACAACTGCACCAAGTTCTAGTCTCCCTGCTTCCGAAGCTTCAACTCCAAGTCAGCAAGGAGCTACTTCTCAATCAGCTATTCCAGAACTACCCCCCTAGATGGAAGTAGTTTCCCCTAAAAGGAAAAAATAGGTGATATCCCCAGATGAGTTTGACTTTGAACTTTTAGTTCCCCCAAAGCCTAAGGGAACAAAAAAGCCAAAGACGGTATCTTGGGTGGTAATAGACCCAGCTTCCAAGAGAAAATACGCAGAAGTTATGGTGCCATCATCAGACAAGGACAAAGGCAACATACAATCTGAATACTATACCATGCAGGTCGTAGAGCTCAGGGTGGAAACACATGAGAGTGTGAAATTAGATTCTCAGACAACCCTTAATTATTTATTGAGAATATTGGATCAAGAGAGGGATGAGAAAAATATCTTGAAGCAGAAGTGTGAACAACTGACCAACATTCTTCTAAAGGTCACACAATCTTCTCAAGAGATAGAGCCTATAGGATCTTCAATAGATACCGAAGCTCTCAAGAAGATTGAATAGGTGGGAGCTAAAGGCCGAGTAATGGATGAGTGGATTTCAAGGCTAAGGTCAGAAGGCTCTCATCTTCTAAGCTCAACAGTGGAACTATTGTCTGATTATGAAGTAATCCAAAGTCGGATGCAAGGACTCAAAACCTCTTTATCACAAGAGATTGAGGAGGTTGTGAAAACTACTACCTTGTGGAGCAAAATGGAGGACTTCGGGATAGATGTCCTGGTTGAGAATAAGGTAATTCCTATAAGGGAAAAGTACATTCAAATCTTGTCTTTATTGTCTCATAAACAAGAGACAATGAAGTTAATGATTGCAGAGATGGACCGAGAGAAGAAAGAACGTGATGACGAGGTTGACCTATTTTTTTCTAAAGTTGGTGATCTCCCTTGCTATTTATATGATAGCGATCAAAATCTCGTCACTGCTGAAGTTGTCACGCAAGAATTCCTTTCTTTGATGGATCAATGCATAGGACAAGATTTTTCTCTTGATACATTTGATAAACTATTAGAAATCTAGGTCAGCTGCGAAGTCCTTGCATCCATGTTGAAGGATGTAAAAAAGAAACAGGTGAAGATTCAAGATGCAATGTCCCACATCCAAATCATCACAAGTTCTACCTTGATGTCGAACGAAGCAGAAATGAAAGCCATCCTTGTTAAATTCGAAAATTTCTAGAAATCCAATGAAGAGGGGAATCAAGAATGAAGTTCTCCCTCCCGGCATCCTTTCTTCATGCAGTCGCACCGATAAATGTTGTCAATTTTTGTGCAGCTGCACATTTTCTTTATGTAGTAGTTGTAGTAAAATGGGACTGTGCAGTTGAATAAGTCAACTGTGCCCACCTTTTTCTCGACTTCTTTTCCTATATAAGGAGGACCTTTTTGTAAATATTTTTATATTTTTCATGCTTAGCAAAACTCTGCTAATTTTTTATCCCAACTAAGACTTTGGGCTTTTTGTGGTGAAAATCCTATCAAATGAATTAAAAAAATAGTTTTGTTGATTACAAACTTTGTGTTGTATCAAGAAACTCATTTATATAATTTGATGTTCCTATGTCCATTGAATTTATATTATCTTTACTTCTTTGATCTTTAAGATATTGCTACGTGGTTAGAGAGCTCTCAAATCTTATAAAGTAGACTTTGTGCTCTTAGCATACTTGAGAAATCTGTTGATAAATTAAGTAACTTGTGGTAAGCTTTGTATTGTTGCGGTTATTTGTAGTTTAATGGATTAGAAATCCATACTTGAAGACTTTGAGCTTTAAGCTAAGTTTCTAATTGTTTAATTTGTAACGATCAGTGCAAATTAGTGTTACCATAAAGGAGACTTTGTGCTACTTAATAGTAACTCTTGGTGTAGTTTGTTAGATTAATAGTTCTTTTCTTTAAGTATCTGAAGAGGTAGAGAAATTGTAACTAGGTGAAGGGAGAATACATAAACTCTGAAAAAAGAGAGTTATATGCCGAACACCAACCCACAAATTTAATTTCTTATTAATTAGAGGAGAAATTTCATAGGAAACCTCCCCTTGATGATAGGACAGATTAATTTCTTAACATAGCGTTGTGTGAATTATATATTTTGTCATTAGTACACTGGTGACAAAATATTCACCCAACAATGATGATGATGATGATGATGATGATGATGATGATGATGATGATGATGCTGGTGGTGGTGGTGGTGGTGGTGGTGGTGGTGGTGGTGGTGGTGATGGTGATGATGATGATGATGATGATGATGATGATGATGATGATGATGATGATGATGATGATGATGATGATGATGATGATGATGATGATGATGTTGGCGATGACGACCTTGATGTTCATGATGATGAATGAAATGTATGAGGTATGCGATTAGTATATTATCTATTTAATATTGATTTCTTGATAGAATTTTTTTTACATAATTAATTCATTATGTTTTGAATTATAATGTCATTTCATAATTAATTCACAGTGCACCTTTTAATATGGAGATGGAGATAGAGAGAGTGACTATTTATGTGAGATTTTTTAAACTTTGTGTTTATTTATGGAATTTGGATTGTTTATTAGCTATGTGATGGATGTTGATTTAAAATACATATGTAAAGGATTACATGTTTATGATGATGCATGTGACATTTTTTGAACTTTGTGTTTATTTATAGAATGTGGATTGTTTATTACATATGTGATGGATGGTGATTTATGATACATATGTGATGGATTACATGTTTATGATGACACATATGTGATGCTAATTGTGATGCTCAATTACATATATGATGATACATCATGTGATGCTTATGATGCTTATGATACATATGTATTTATTATTTATCAACTTACAAATGTAGTAATGCTTATGATGCTCAATTGATGGTGTTGATTTCATGTATAGTCCATGTGTGATGATGTCACCCTTGGTGGGAACAGGTCATTGACTACAAACATCGTCAACCATTTAGTTGAGGATCCTGCATAATCTACATAAAGTAAAGGTAAGGAATTAAAAAATTTACAATGATTTTGATGACAACATCTTTTTATTATTTGATACTCTTTTTGTCTACAAAGTTCATGTTGTTCATGTTGTGTACTATGTAATTTTTAGCTAACATAAGATAATTGAATTACATGTGTAGGAACTTGAACCCCTTTGACGAGGATCCTGCACAGTCTCATGGATGGATAGGTATAACTAGTCAATACACCCTATAGAAACAGTTTATTTTTTCAAAATTACTTGGAAAACAAACTTCCTCAGTTTTTCAAACCTCGACATTAGCAGCAAATCTAATACAGTTATCAACACTTGAGGCCCTAGTTGGACTTATTCCAATTTTAATCCCAAAATCAACTTTAAGGCCGACTTCTTCATCAACATTACCCTCATTTGCAAAATTTCTCTCTCATTACCAATTAACTCTCTCATTTGATGGAGTGTAGGTACCCCCAAATAGGTATTTGTCAGACCTGTCTTCGTCGAGTGAGGGAAATGCAGGAATAGAAAATGAAAGTGAGACATGTAATAGGTCTACAATAGGGAGATCAACAAGAGGTAAAAAGATTAGAAGAAAATTCAATAAACACATGAAATTTTTCCTTGCTCAAGGGGGGTCATGTTCTTATGATGATGAGACCAAAGGCAACATTGAGGTGCCACTGAGGTACAAACATCTACAGAAACAATGGGTGCCCAAGGAACTTCCTCCAATAAACACCGATTTTTGTGTTAACAATAAGATATATCGCATAGCACCTTCGTCGTTACATGGTTTCAACTTATTTTCCATGGATGGCATAAAGGTCTATTACAACAAAGTTGTTGAATTGATGGAGCTTGTCGGACCTTGTTAAAATTACAATAATTGGATGTAGATTGTTAAATATAAAAAAATTATGCGTAGGTATGCACTGTCAGCAAATTATATACAACAGAAAGATAATGATCAAAGTAAATGAGTGGCTGTATACATTGATGGTCGCCCAAAAGCAATAGGGAATATTGCAGGTTTTATAAATAGTACGTGACTTGGGTCAACTAATAAACAATCCAATTGCATATTTGAGGCGCGCGAGGGAAATCATGTATTCGTATGTGCGATAAAATCAATAAGTGCAGGCGAAGCTTCTAATCAATTACAGTTTGAATCGTATAGATACAAACAAGGTTAATATCATGGGGGTGGTACATACTATATACCATTTAAATTAACCAACCTCCAATTAATGAATCCAATATACCATTTTATTATGAATTTTTTTCGCTAAGTCTATTGGTTTAATATCACTTACATTTTTTATATTTTTTCTTTGTCACAGGGCGACATGGATCCATCACATATCGCAGATAGGGATGTAGGTCGCGACACTTCTATCGAAAAGGTAAACCTCATTGTAATTATAAAAATTAGATAGAAGCAAATTGTTACATTATTATGCTCTTTTTTTTAGTGATTTAGACTAATTTTATAATTATTAATGATATTCTTGACACAGATGGATGTTCGGGGAAAGGGAAAGAGAGTTGCAGTACCTGAGCACCTCTCTAGGGATGTGGAATCAATAGGAGTAAGTGATGATGACCCTAAAAATTCCACACACCCTATGTAATTCATAAAAAAGCCTCTTAGAAAAATTACTAAAGAGATTGTTGTTTTGGCAGCCGTGCATCCTATGACTGATGAGATACGAGAGAGGGTGGAAGTATTGATTCGGACAACAAAAAACTTGCAAGTAAGCAGTAATGAAAGCTTTAATTATAACAAAATTTTAATAATGGTTTATACTTTATTCTCTTTTATGTCATTAACTAAAATATGTATGTGTTGTTTTTACAACAATTTATCTGCCCTCATGAAAGTCATTGTCATGATCAGGGTGTTGCAGGTACTTTAGGTGATGATGATTTTCTTGTATTATTGCTTGCTTGGCTTATCACTTTGAGAACCCAAAACACATCATACTTGATATTGCGAATCTTCAAAATAAAGGTTCATTCTTGTTTACAATTCTTGCACTTTTCATATATTTAATGTTTGATATATTTAATGTATTATTCTCCAAGTGATGTCAATGTTTCTGTGCAAATATCGTTGCTGCCGCATTAAAGGTTAGCCCCACTTGTATTGTCGACTGCAATGTCGGCAGAACATAGCATGCAGACATCCTCTACTGCACATCATATTGGCCCGCCCACTGGTGGTAGATCCCTCTTTTTCTCTATCTTCTGTTATGTGTTTATTTCCCTTCAAGTGTTCTTTCTTGGGGGCATTTCATAGTGGATTCATTTTCTACAGGAGGAGATGCACATGAGGATGCGCTAGAGGTGACTACTGCTGATAACATACCATCATTTCCTAGTTCTTCTTGTATTGCTAGTACAGGAACATTGCAGGCCACATTGGTGGTGAGCAACAAAGAAATGATTCCCTTAAAGATACAAAAGGTTTCAGGTACTTTAAAATTATTATTATATATAGTCTAATTGTAATTTACTTTATGATCACTCATTTTGGACTAATTATCCCATGAATTTTTTGCAGGAAATGATATGTTCTATAAACATCTTAGTGACATTGCATTGCAGATATTTGGGTCCACCATACGTAAAAGGTGGTACATCATATGTGAACTAACCCTAATCCACTATTTTGATTTTATATCATTGCTAGAATAGTTTTCCTTTGATCTATTTCTTGAACTGTAATAAATGTAGCTTCAGTTCATTTCTGAATTTAACAGGTTTGGTTTTTCTTTAAATGGTGGAATGACCAAAAAAAAGGTTAAAAGATGAATTGACAAACCAAATGGTTAAGTGGTTTGGAAATGACACCTTTGACAAAGCCAAGCTCCTTGAAAAATTTGGCACATATCTAAAGTATGTGAGGGACCAATATATGACCCATTTAGAGAGGAACCTAAAGTACGAGCGTTCCCCCATGATTCTAGAGAGGGACTGGAAGGACCCGATTTTGGATGCCAAGGAGAGAATTGAAATGAAAAAAGGAAATACACCACCAAACGCCAAAAGAAGGTACGGGATATTATTAAGAATGTAATTATGTACTAATTAATTACTCTTTATATTTATATAATCTAACATATTTCAAACTTTTTATAGACTGAGTGACATGTCAAAGGCAACCAAGGAAAGACAAGAAAAGCACGGGAAACACAAACTCGGCTCTGGTGGTTATATGAAACTTGTTGCACGAATTGCAAGTATCTCATGTAAACAAAATATTACATCAAAATATTAATAAATTGCAAACAATTTTTTTTTTATCAAACAATGCAAGCAAAATTCACGATACCAAGAAAAAATGGAGGGCTCTGAATTCAATAGAGCGCCCACAGAAGATGACAAGAGAATTTCCTACCAACAAGGCTATTCAGTCGTGGTTGAACAGCTATGAGAATTGAGTGGGCATACACAATATTCGAGTGCATCCGTCACACAGGTAAATATGCTAAATGGAAATTGTTTCAAAATGAATACTTTACCAATAATCTAATTGATGTTGAGTTCCAACATAAAGTGACTATATTTTTTTTAAATAAGAAAGCAATGATAACAATGTGCATGACATTGGAATGCAACCTGCTAATCGTGAAACACCACCTGCACATGAAGGTCCGGATGTGCATCCCAGTAGTGGAGGTATTCATTTGCTATTCAAATTTATTTATGTAGTTATTAATACAATTAAACATCTTAATTTGTAATTAGAGTAGTAATTAATGTAACCTTTTTTGTTAATATTTTAGAGCATGTAGTCGGTGGTGACCAATCGGAGCATGATCTAGTTACACAACATCATGAAAGTGATGTTCCGCACTCAGGTAAAGAGGACCATTGTTATTC
This sequence comes from Cryptomeria japonica, assembly GCF_030272615.1. Taxonomy (NCBI): domain Eukaryota; kingdom Viridiplantae; phylum Streptophyta; class Pinopsida; order Cupressales; family Cupressaceae; genus Cryptomeria; species Cryptomeria japonica. The sequence continues at coordinate 687,458,276 of NC_081407.1, read as the reverse complement.
CTTTACCCAAATATAATTGCAATTGGTGTTTAGCATTAATGTAACCTTTAGTAATTCAACTTCAGATGATCTAGAGGGTGTTCAACATGTTGAGGTTGAGGCTAGACAAAATGATGTGGCCCATCAGGTAAAGAGTGCAACATTTATGTTCTCTAAATTAATGAAATACTTGTAACAATAATAAAAAATGTTTTGAATTTAACCCATTTCTTTGTTATTGCAGAGGACCCCCCTTCACTTCAATGTCCTCATCCTCAGTATAGGACTAGGCATACATCGAGATCGCGAGCAGAGGGTGGAACAACTGCAGAGGGGGGAAATTATGAAGAAACCGATGTTCCACTTAGTCTTTTCATAGCTTCAAAGAAAAAGAAAAAAATGAAATGATTGTAATCTACCTTATTTGATAATGATTGATTTTTATGTGTTAGTGAATGTAATTATGTGCTAATTAATGGTTATGGATGATATGTGTTAATTAATATTGATGAATGTTGCGTGTTAATTAATGTTCATCAATGTTATGTGTTAATGAATGTTATGTGATATTAATGAATGAATGTTATATTTTATTAATGGTATAAAGAATGAATGAATGTTATAAGATGTTAACGGGGAATTTAGAGTGATGTTAGGGGGGGGAGGGGCCAAATGAGCTTCCACCTTCATGTGGTTGGCCCTGTTAAGTAGAGAATATTAAACTATTCTCGAAACCAAGCGAAGCTCAACAAGATAACACACTTTTCAATATTTCATTATGTTGCACAGTTAATCTTATTGAATAATGTATATTGAATCTTAATTGTAGGGTCCAACAGAGCCAACGCGAACAACAACACCACAAGTTGCTGGGTATAATGAACTCCCATATTGTCTTGTATGTACACTAACAATATGAGTTGCTTCTAGTGTTGATATCCGTGGCGGGACTGCAAAAGTTATGAATATGCCTCATCCTTGTAAGGTTTTTTATTACTTGTCATTTTCTTTAGCATTTTGTTACTTCATGAATGAGATGTTTTTAGATGTCTATTCCATGAATACCTCTCTATTGTATGCTTCATGATCTCACTTCTGATTCAACTCTTTATATGTCCTAAAATTGTATGAGCCTAATAGCTTCTACTCTTTTTGATAGTTTGGTAGCTCTGAACAATGGCTCCTTCGAAGAAGTGTGATCCTTGTAATTTTGGCCTTCCATGATGTGAAAAAGAGGCTATGTTATGAATAATGGTCCAGATGATTTAGTTATTTCTTATTATGTTGAGTATGAGTGAATTTGGGATTCCTTGGCTATGGTCACTATTTTGTACTAACTATTGTCATTTAGTGTGATCTGAGCATGGACTTCAAGTAATCATGAGGGTGGAAACAATATTCAAGTGTAAGGGGGTACGGGACCTTGACCAAGGGATGAAAGTATCAGGAAAGTACAAGTGATTCATGTGTAGATCGATGTATCATTCACCTATTAATTCCAAGAAACATTCTCAAATAAACAAGCAAAGAGGTATGTTGAGTGCATATATACATTTTATGTTGCCATGATATAAGTAAGATATCAAACATGTAACTTAGATTGATTTGCAGTTTCATTCATAAATATTAGATCTTCCTTATGGATTTTTGAATGCATAATGTCTCGTTGATCTCAATATCTTTATTGCAAGTACTCTTTTCGGCATGAAACTCCACTCATTGAGGTCTCTTACTAAATGCAAGTTAGTTGTCCTATCAATGATGATATGTTTTGCATGCATTTTATGGGGAAATCTTATTAATAGCTATGGTTGGGCTATTAATTGTTTTGTGAAAATATATTAATTACCGTACATCCTTAACAAACTTCATGCGCGACATACCAATCATTTAATCAACTCCAACTCATAATTGACCTTCATTAAATAATGCTTGTATTCATCCAATACGATCTGTCATAACTCGGTTGCAACTCGGTAAATACTAAACTTTACTCGGTAGACATTTCGCCTTCATTAACCGATATCGATAACCTTAGGGTTTACCGACTAGGTTCCTTAAGGTTTACCGACTAGGTTCTTTGCTCAGTGACATAGTATAGTATTAACCTTACAATCAACAACATATGTAGGATATCAAAACAATCTAAAATTCATGATCTCATCATTGTCTAACTCGGTAATAGTTTCCCATTGAATATCTTATTTCTCCCCTTTCTTATCACATACTTTTTGTGTCTTTTACCAACATCTTAATTCTCTTCAAATCAATCTTCTCAAGATATGGCAACATCATACTGAATCAGAAAATCAATTTCTTGACATCAATGACAAAATAATGTTATAAAGATAGTTATCATCCTTTTTCAGTTATATCAATAATCTCCAACAACCTTCTCAATATCCTTAATGAATATGAACAATCTCGTTCTATTGAAATGCCAACAATCTCCCCCTTTGGCATTGATGGCAAAACCAAATTTTAAATGGTAATACCAACAAGATATTCAAATTGATTCAGATTCAGATTGCTATTAGACTTCTCCCGTTATCCTTGAGCTGTTAAAATCTCCTGAAGTCTTCTCCCTTTGTAATCTTCTCCCCCTGTCATTAGTCTTCTGTTATCTTCTTCATTTAGGGCTTTACCATTCAGTCAACCATTTAGTCTTCTCCCCCTTTGACAACAATGCCAAAAAGTAAAAGAACTAAATCATGATTTCTTCCCCTGTGAAGTGATTTGCCTTGCTATGTATCATCTCAGTCTCGGTCAGAGAAACTTTTCCTTTATTCACTATTTCCTGCACACCTTTCTAAAGTGCGTAAAACATCATCAATCCACACATAATATTCTGTAGATTCATCGAGTTGATGCTTTCACCGAACTTTGTCAGTGAGTAGATGATAGGGGTAGGACCCCTAACTTGCTTCTAAGATACTCAAAAGTGTCCCTTGGCAATGGCTTTGTGAAGATGTCTGCTATTTGCTCCTTTGAACTGATATATTCCAGCACAACTTTTTTTTCTTGAACTTCTTCTCTGAGATAATGATACTTTATAGAAATATGTTTTGTCTTAGAGTGCATTATCGGATTCTTTGAAATGTTAATGGCACTCGTATTATCACAGAATATAGTTACAGGCTCGGTAACTTTCTCATTTATACCTTCTAACAGTTGCTTGATCCATGCTATATTGGTACAATTCAATGTTGCAACAACATATTCAGCTTTAGCTATTGACTGTGAAATGCATCCTTGTTTCTTGCTAAGCCAACTTACTAGTCTTTCTCCCAAGAAGAAAGCTCTGGCACTTGTGCTTTTCCTGTCATCAATGTTGCCTGCCCAATCAGCATCAGTATAAACTTTTAAATCAAAATCATTCCTCTTTTCATATACTAAGCCATAATCTTCAATGCCTCTCAGGTATCTGAAAATTCTCTTAATTTCTGTCATATGGGTTTCCTTGGGATTTGCAGAAAATCTTGCAATAATACCTACTCCATATGCTATATCTGGTCTACTATGCACAACATATTGTAACTTTCCAATCATAGATCGGTAAAGTGTCTCATCAATAGATGCAGATTCATCATTCTTTGATAGTTTACAGTTAGCAGTCATAAGAGTACTTACTGGTTTAGAATCCTCCATTCCAAATTTCTTCAAGATTTCCTTTATGTACTTGGATTGAGTAATGAAAATCTCATCTTTCATTTGCAGTATCTGTAAACCTATAAAATACTTTATCTCACCGATTAATGTCATCTCAAATTCTTTGCACATTTCATTTCCAAAGTTCTTGCATAAGGAGTCATTACTACAAAAATTAATATCATCAACAAATATGGTTGAGATCAGTATTCCATTGCCCTCATCATTCTTCATGTACATATTGTTGTTTTCACTTGTCCTTATAAAACCAATCTTGATCAAATAAGAGTGTAATCTTTTGTACCATGCTCTAGGTGCTTGTTTCAGACCATATAAAGCTTTGTTTAGTTTACATACCTGATATTTACTCTTGTCTTCAACAAATCCTTCAGGTTGTTCAATGTAAACTTCTTCTTCTAGTATACCATTCAAAAATGCAGATTTAGCATCCATTTGATATACCTTGAAATTTTTGAAAGCAACATATGCCAACAATGTTCTTACTCCCTCAAGTCTAGCCACGGTGCAAAAGTCTCACCATAATCTATTCCTTCTTCTTGAGCATAAACTTTGCAATCTAGTCTTGCTTTGTTCCGAATGACCTCACCTTTTTCATTTAGCTTGTTTCTAAGAATCCACTTAGTACTGATTAATTTTTTGTCCTTCGATCTTGGGATCAGTGTCCATGTGTCATTCTTCTTGATTTGATCAATCTCTTCTATCATAGCATTTACCCAATCTTCACTGTTAAATGCCTCTTTTACTATTCTCGGTTCAAATTCAGATATCAGACATGTGTTCTGTCTCAGTTTGTTCCTTGTCATCACTAGATCATCCTTATCTCCTATAATCTGACTTGATGCATGATGTATTCTAACATATTTGGCTAATATAGGCTCAGTAGCTTCTGTATGATCTTCTAAATCACTCGGTAAATAGACATTATCTTCATTTTCTTCAGCAAATTTCTTGGTAGGAATTCTCGGTTGAACATAAACAAATTCTTCATAAATTTCTGGTTCTTTGGACTTTCCTTCATCATTTCTTTCTGCAAATTCATTAATTTTCACATTTGCACTTTCCACTATTTTGTTAGATGATTTGATCAGACATTTAAATGCTTTACTTCTAGAAGAATAACCAAGAAATGTTCCTTCCTCGCTTTTTTTATCAAACTTTCTATTTCTGTCATCTTTGTGAACATAGCATCTACTTCCAAAGATTTTAAAATAACTTACATTAGGTTTCTTGTCATACCAGATCTCATATGGTGTCTTCATAGTTCCTTTCTTCAGTTGAACTCGGTTCAGGGTGTAAATTGTAGTGTTGATTACTTCTCTCCAAAATGTTTGAGGTACCCTCTTTTCTATCATCGAGGTTTTGGCACAATCTACAATTGATCTGTTTCTTCTCTCAGCTATCCCATTTTGCTGAGGTGTTCTCAATGTAGACACTTGCCTTTTTATACCATGATCATTATAGAATAAGTTAAATTCATTAGAAGTGAACTCTCCTCCTCTATCAAATCTAAGACATTTCAGTTGTCTTCCTGTTTCATTTTCAACTCTTGCCTTGTACTATTTAAACATTTGAAAAGCTTCTGATTTTTCTTTTAAAAACATAACTGACATCATCCTTGAGTAATCATCCACAAATAATATGAAATACTTATCACCATAATAACTTTGAACTTTCATGGGACCACAAAGATCAGTGTGTAATAGATCTAAAATTCCTTTAGAAGTGTAGGACTTACTTGTAAAGCTTGATCTTGTCATCTTACCCATCTGGCATCCTTTGCACATAGCATTCTCAGGTTTTTCCAGACTCGGTAGACCTCTTACTCGGTGCTTCTTACTTATTTTGATCAGATTATCAAAATTTACATGACAAAACCTTTTATGCCATAACTAGGTACATCTATCTTTGCATAAAGACACTTGTTCCGAGTTGAGTCAAGATGAAATGTATTACCTTTTGTTTATGTCCCAGTAGCAGGCAGCTTTCCATGTTTGTCATGAACTTTGACAATTCCTTTCTGAAATTCTATTCGGTATCCTGTATTGTTTAGCTATGCTACACTCAACAAATTGTATTTCAAACCTTCAACCCAGTATACACCATCACATTTAGCATTGTCAAGAAGTGTTATAGATCCTTTACCTTTCACCGGACATGGTGCATCATTACCAAATCTTACATAACCTCCATCATAGTCTTCCAATTTAACAAACTTGTGTTTATCACCTGTCATGTGATGTGAGCATCCACTATCTATGATCCAAGAATCATTAGTGTTTATGTGAGATATTGGGGATTTTTCTTCATACCTTTCTTCATTAGATCCATCTTTAATAGCCACATAAACAACTTCCTCTATATCATTTTCATTAGATTTATCATCATTGGATTCCTCATCAACTACTAGGCATGTCTTTTTGTCTCTCCTTCTGAAGTCTCGGTGTCCTCTGTATTGGTTGTCTTTCTACCTGTTATCTCGGTAATCTCTCTTTTCACTAGATTCTTTGTCAGGACAGTTAGAAGTCATATGTCCTATTTTATCACAACTGAAACATTTTAAAGGTAGCTTTCCTTTATACTTGCATTTTCCTCTCGGTAACCTTTTGGCTAATAATGCTTCAAACTCTTCTTGCTTCTTGATTTCCTCATACAGTTTGTGCACTTCTTCCATGTTTTTGCAAAATCTTTTCACTTGCTCCACTGTGATTCCCTTCAGAGAACTTCTTCATTCTATCATTGTAATCATCAGATTCACCAATATGAAAAGAACTGAATGCAGATTCTACTTTATTTACCGAAGACCCACTGTTATAAAAATTACTTAACTCAAATGCATGTAGCTTACCAATAGTAGCATCCAAAGAAATTGGCATGTTAGGTATAGACCTTAGTTCATTGATTGTAGAGACTCAAATGGCATAAGAAGGTAGAAGGGTTCTCAACAACTTACTTGTTACATCCTTTTTTTCAATATTTCCTCATGCTCCTTTAATTTGATTGATAGTCTCCTGTACTGTATTGGGTTATGTTCTCACCTTCATTCATTCTCATGGATTCAAGTTTTCCTCTTAGACTATCTACTTTTGCTCTTTGAACATGTTCATCACTGCCATGCATAGATATGAGCTTAGTCCACATTGCTTTTGCATCATTGCAGCCTTCTAGATCATTAAACTCTGAATCATTCAGTGTTGATGTTATTTCAATCATAGCTTGAATATGTTCTTGCTTCGCCTTTATCTCTTCCAAGGTCATCGGGTTGGTGCTTGGTGGTATGTAATCATTCTCCAAATAATATGTTGCATATTCTCCAATTTCTGATAAATGCAGCTTCATCCTTTTCTGCCATGTGAAGAAACTTGACTTGTTCAGCTTTGGTGCATCCCTTTTATACATCTTTGGATCTTTACCTCAAGTACCTTTAAACTTTTCTTCCGAAGTCCAAAGCTCTGATACCAATTGTAAAGTTCTGATGCCAAAGACTAACAAGATGAGAGGGGGGGGGTGAATCATACAAACTTAATCTTCCATAAAATCAACAGATTCAACCTCCGTAACTTAAACTTCAGCAATATAACCAAAAACTGCTAAACATGCTAACTCATAAACACATAATCATCATAACACATATAACACCAGATTTAACGTGGAAACCCAAATAGGGAAAAACCACTGTGGGATTTCAGACCCACTAAGAAATATACTCTTCTAGAGTATGCTTGACTAAAAGCAAATCCTATTAAAGATTACAAACACATTGCTAGATGTGACCCGGTTTAGGGATTTCCCTCAGATCTATTAGGATTCACTTTGTTAGAAGTGACCTTGTGAAAGGATTTCAAACACTCAACTAGAATGTCACCTTGCTAGAGGATTTACAAATAAGAGTGTTAGGTCCACTCGGTTAAGAGATTTCCCATTACTTACAAAATAGACAATAGTAATAAATATATCAACAACTTCACATCTAAAATGCTAAAGCAGATTCTTATTTGCTCAAAACAATCTTGTCCTTCTATTGGGCTCCTTACTTTGTTATTCAAGCAGGTCTTCAAGCTTCTATGCTCGGTAATCACTATGTAGCATCCATGTGCTTACACTTGCCCACATACATTGTTTATCAACAATTCCTTATTTATAAACAATTCTAATAGCTTAATCTCCTTGATCACATTTCCCATGATCAATCTTAGCCATCGGATCTTCAAACTTGACCAGGTTCAATGTATCCTTCTATCTGAAAATGTTTTACCTTGCCTTGGAACTTGCATACCTTCCTAGGAACTTGTGCTAGGTTATTGTGGTTCAATTTGCGCTGTAGATCTTCCTCCTGATTTTCCATTGCTGTAGATCCTTAACAAACTTCATGCGCGGCATACCAATCATTTAATCAACTCCAGCTCATCATTGACCTTCATTAAATAATGCTTGTATTCATCCAATACGATTTGTCATAACTCGGTTGCAACTCGGTAAATACTAAACTTTACTCGGTAGACATTCCGCCTTCATTAACCGATATCGATAACCTTAGGGTTTACCGACTAGGTTCTTTGCTCGGTGACATAGTATAGTATTAACCTTACAATCAACAACATATGTAGGATATCAAAACAATCTAAAAATCATGATCTCATCATTGTCTAACTCGGTAATAGTTGCCCATTGATATCTTATTTCTCCCCTTTCTTATCACATACTTTCTATGTCTTTTACCGACATCTTAATTCTCTTCAAATCAATCTTCTCAAGATATGGCAACATCATACTGAATCAGAAAATCAATTTCTTGACATCAATGACAAAATAATGTTATAAAGATAGTTATCATCCTTTTTCAGTTATATCAATAATCTCCAACAACCTTCTCAATATCCTTAATGAATATCAACAATCTCTTTCTATTGAAATGCCAACACTTAGGACATTTCATTACCATTACATATACACACCTAGTGGGGTTTCCAAACAAAACTTGTTTGAGTAGGAAATATCACTGGTAAACTTGTGATTGTCACATTTGGTACCCTTAGAACAATCATTAATATTTGGTCTATGGCAATTTTTTATGGCTTCTAAATGCTTCTATGGGGTGTGTAGGGGTCCCACACATCTCTTCCAACATTCCATCCAATATTAATGTAATAAAGTTAATTAGATAGTTTCAAGATGCAAAAAGGTTAAAAACATATGAAAACTTCTCCGCTTTATATCCTTCCTTTTCAAATAAAAACTTCTCCACTTTATATCCTCCAATGTGAGGGAGAGGTCACACTTATTCATTATGGACGCCCTTTGGCAAGAAACACACCCTTTCACCATTAGCACCCTTTGAAAGAGTGCAACTCTTCATTACTTCTGCCCTTTGAAAGGGACACAACCTTTCACAATCAAATCTGCACTTCTTATTTAAATCAGATCTACATTTCTTATTTAAATCAGATCTGCACTTATGACTCCCAAATTATCCCCCTTAAATGAGGTTCTCTTCTCCCTTTTATATCTCATCTTTGAGGGAGTTGCAACTTTTCATTTCATGCCTTTGACATTCATTAACTTAATTAAAGTTTAATTATGTTTAATTATATTCTTTATAATTTAATTTTAATTTTATTATTATCATTTATCATTAGATTGTATTTCAAAGTGGGGACATTATATTTTGAGTGTAAGGATTCCAATGTTTGTTTGTAGGAGTAATTTCAAGTTTCATTGCAGGTATGTTTGACTCTAATACTCGTGTATTCTTTAAAATACAACATAGATTGCTCAAACTGAAGGAAAGATCATTTCTGTTATTAAAATCTGAGTACAAGAAAAATTTAAATAATAACTTTGAATTCATCAATACAAAGCTGACCTCAATGTTGGTTAATATATCTGGAATATATAGACATTGCTCAAAACCTCCCACACAAGATCCAATTTCTCTAACAAATCAGAACTTGGCCACTTCAGAATCCATCACCCAGTAGTCCACCATCAAGTTAAAGAAAATTTGGAAAGGTTTTTTCCTATTTTAAACCTTTTTTTTTTGTTTTTTTTAAATTTCATTTGTCTTTTATATTTTCTTTTCATATTTAACTCATGGAACAACCTGTTAGTCATTGTTAAACAAATAGACAAATTTGTATTTGTCATTGATGTCAAAAGGAGATATATAGAGATGTCATTGCCTATAGATCATATAATAACAGTTACTCACAGATTTCATACTCACTGAATTGATAATCATTCTGTCTTTATCAGTGGTTGTATTAATATGCAATCCACAATACATATTAAACTGTAATTAAATTGTAATAGGTCTGGACCTATTCTGAGTGGTAAAAGAAAGTCTTGTAATTAATCATGCCCTATATGTAACTTGTGGGGTTTTGGCACCAAGTTAAAGGATAAAATTAAGATTATATGTGCTAGCGGACTTAGGTGAATTAAGGAGGCCAAGTCTCCTATATATATGCAAGTATCATTCATTGTATCTACACATCTTTAGCGAACTTCTCCATTCTGCAAGTTCAATCTTCTATCAGTGAAATACTTCTAAGCATCAGCGAACTATTGGAGAAAGTAAACAAACCCTATCCAAGGTTAGCAGACTATTTGTCTAAGGCGGCGAATTGATTTGCAGGTGTAGTGAAGCTCATCTACAAGACAACAGAGGCAGCAAAATCCTTCCTAGGTACAACAAACATATCCTCAAGTCTGCAATTTGGTGATCAGTGAACTCCTTTGGCATAGTGAACCTCTTCTCACAGTCAGCAAACCATCTTGCAGGGTCAGCACACATACCTTCAGGTCTGCTATTTATCAGTGATCAACAAACTCCATTTGTAGACTACAGATAAGTTGCATGCTTGTTCTATTTGCTGAACTAATACTACTGTGTTAGATACTTAATGTTTTGAAGCTAATTGTAAAGAGACCTACTGATCATTGATTAATAATATCTAAGAAATTTGGCTGGGTTTTTCACCTCTAAGAGGGAGGTTTTCCCATGATAATTGTTTGTGTTGTCTTGTGTTTCATTTGCATTGTTTACTTCTGAGTTTTTTATTAAGTCTGATCACTAAAAATAACATATGGTGCATCCCCATGAGCACATACAATGAAAGGCAAGCCCACACATGGAGCGTTGGGACTTGTACGAAGAGACATATGATGACACTTCCTCCACTGCACTCTAGAATATAATGCCTTGTGTAGTTTTAAAGTAGTGACCCTATGTGGATTCATGACTTGGTATCATCCTTCTCTATTGATGTTGCACTGTATTGTTCCATTACTTGTGTCATGTATGCATCGTGTATGGCATGTGTGAGCCTATCATCCCCCTTTTATAGTTTGGTTGACTATTTGGAACTATCTCCACAAGCATGATGGGGTGGACCTAAGGGTTCCACGTGGTCGGGTGCACTTAAACAAAAGAAAGGTTGGAACTATTTTATATCAAGTGTTTTTTGGGTGGTCATAATGCATTTATGTTTTCTTTTAAGATGCTAGTAACATTATTTTTACTACTATCTTTACCTATTGTACTTTTCTATTGGACTCGATCATCCCAATAACCTTGTACATGTGATTTATTTTATTAAATAGGATATTCATGTAGTCTGGAATGCATGATTATTGTCTTTGAATATATGTTGAATATATAATAACGAGTGACTACTTAGTATGAGATATATATACACTATCTTTACATATTGTACTTTGCTATTGGACTCGATCAATTCCCAATAACCTTGTACATGTGATTTATTTTATTAAAGAGGATATTCATGTAGTCTGAAATGCATGATTATCATCTTTGAATATATGTTGAATATATAATAACGAGTGACGACTTAGTATGAGATATATACATGTCATTCAATAGGTATATGTCATGTATTGACATAGGATGACACTTTATATGAGATTATCAATTTGGGATATACTTATAAGAAATATGTGTATATATAGTAGATAATTTCATTTCATGTATATATATAGTAGATAAGTTTTGGTAGCTCCCAAGAACAACTAACTTAGATAAGATAGATAAAGTCATTTCATCTCCCTGATTGGCTTTAAAGGCTCTTGTATTTTAGTTAGCTAATTCCCTATCAGCGCCATTTTTAATAGGTTTACCAGTACTCAGTGGTTCATACAGTCATCTTAGGAGTTGGACCATCTCAACCATGGTGCACCTGATCATATTAGCTTGAAACCAGTGTGCCTCATATTAGCTTCAAACCTATGCCCCCTATTGGTAGCTGATGGAGATAGAATATCATTCGTTGTACATAACAATGAGGTTTTCTTTACATCTAGATAATAATAATTTTAAAAAAAAAAAAATGGTCGTTGGAATCACAACTAAGACTAAGCTTTCCACCGACGATGGAATCATTAGACCAACAACATTCTTGTCAGTGCAAAGTTTTTGGAGTCATTGAAATTCTGACTCAAACTACACAAACAGTCAACGAGGATGTTGTATGTTCGATAATACTTCTTTGTTGGACGGTCATCGATGCATATTAATGGACCAATGATAAAACCGTCGGACAAACAACATCCTCGTCAGTGCAAAGTTTCAGACTTCCATTGACATTCTGACGTAATCTAAACAAACATCCGATGAGGATGTTGTATATCCGATGACTTTTTTGATCGGAAGAGCGATCATTCCTATCATCGGAGGCATCGTCGACAAGTTTGACGATGAGTTTTTGACAGCTAATTTTGTCGGCAGTCCGATGAAAAGTAGTCACAATTTTAAAAATTGACCGTTGGAAATTAGCCACGAATGTACTAGTGTATAGTGCCTTGTGCAGTTTACACACCATATCCTTTGCATCTATCAAAGCATAACCATCTAGTTGTTCAATGTATACTTCCTCTTCCAGTATTCCATTTAGAAATGTTGACTTCACATCCATCTGATATACTTTGAATCCCCTATATGCTGCAAATGCAAGTAGAGTCCTACAACATTCTAATGTAGGAACTGGTGCAAATGTATCACCATATTCTTCTCCTTCTTCCTATGCATAGCTTTTGCATACCAATCTAGCTTTGTTTCTAACTACTACTCCATCTTCATTCAGTTTATTCCTGAATACCCATTTAGTACCTATCACATTCTTATTCACCGGTCTGGGTACTAGGGTCCATTTATTATTTTTCTAAATCTAGTCAAGCTCCTCTTCCATAGATTTGGCCTAGTGATCATCTCCAAAGGCTTCCTTAGCAGTTCTAGGCTCAATAGTAGAGATCATGCAAGAATTCTCTCTAATTCTTCTTCTGATTAACACTCCAGCATATTTATCTCCAATAATCTGGTTAGGATTATGATTGAGTCTCACATACCTTAGAATATCATGATCATTATCATCAGGTTCTACTTCCTCACTATCATCATCTACTTATTCAGAATCTACAGGTGTTCTAGTTGAACTGGTACTACAACATTCACTTCATCAACTTCTGGCTTCACCAGTTCTGGTTCACAAATCAGAATGTAAGTTTCATCTTCCTTCTTCTCCTCACTAGTTTCTCTTGTAGCTTCAAGACACTCATCCACTCAGACATCAATACTTTCAATGATTCTTTTTATCTGGTTGTTGTAACATTTGTAGGCTTTACTCTTGGTCGAGTAACCAAGAAATATGCCAAAACATAGTCATCTCTCTTGATAAAACATTTACTACCAAAAATCTTAAAATAATTGACATTAGGTGATATACCATACCAATATTCATAAGGATTTTTATCCTTACCTCTGTTTACCAATATTTGATTCATAGTGTAGTTAGTTGTGCTGATAGCTTCTCTCCAGAAAATTTTTGCTACACCTCCTTGTATTAGCATCGTTCTAGCAGCTTCAACATCTGACTAGTTGTTCCTCTCTGCAATATCATTCTGTTGTGGTGTCCTAGGTGCAGAAAGTTGCCTCTTAATTCCATTGTCTTCACAATATCTAGTGAATTCCTAAAAAGTAAATTCACCTCCCTGGTCAGTCCTCAAACACTTTATCTTCTTACCACTTTCCTTTTTAGCTAAGGCCCTGAATGCCTTAAACTTACTAAAGGCTTATGTTTTGTCCTTCAAGAATGTGACCCACATCATTCTTTAGAAATCATTAGTGAAGATCATAAAATATCTATCACCTTGAATACTTTTAGTCCTTATTGGTCCACAAAGATCTGTATGAACCAAATCTAACAAATTTTTTGCTGAGAAAGATTTTCTCTTAAAATTTGAGGATGTCATCTTCCCTAGCTAACATTCCTTACACAGAGCATTCACCGGTTTGTCCAACTAAGGCAAACCTCTTACTTACTTGGACTTACTGACTTTGACAATGTTATCAAAATATCTGATACAAAATATATGCACTGCTCTTTCCATTAAGAGAAATGGTTCCCTTTCCTTTTACCATGCAGGGTGAGTCATTTCCAAATCTCACAACTCCTCCGTCAAATTCCTTCAAAGTAAGAAATTTGCTCTGGTCATCGGTCATGTGGTGTGAACAACCACTATCTATGATCCAATCATCAAAACTATCCATGCAAGAAACTAATGCCTTTTGATCAGATGTCTCCTCTTTAATGGCAACAAAGACAATGTCTTCATTAGCATCTCCCTCAGATTCCTCATCAGTGATACCACCATCAACTACAATGAGGCAATCTCTTTTGCTTTTTCCTTTGTACTTCTTGTACTTCTCATGTTTATTCTCTTTGTCACCATTACGATAGTTAGCAGCAATATGTCCAATCTTGTTACATGCCAAACACTTCAAAGGTAATTTACCTTTGTACTTACCAGTACCTCTAGGTAACCTCTTGGCCAATAGTGCTTCAAGCTCAATCTGACTGTCTTCATCATCAACTTCTCTGCTGGATCTAGACCCATAACTATGACTAACATGTCTGCTTTTCCTCATAGGTAGATTAGAGACTGAAGCTCTAAATTCAGATTTGGATTTCTGAGCACTACCATCATAACCATTTAATTCAAATGTGTAGTAAGTTTACCAATGATGGAGTCAAGAGTTACCTTTGTTTTATCAATAGACTTTAGCTCCTGAATGGTTACAACTCAGATAGCGTAGACCGGTAGAAGGGTTCTCAACACCTTAATAACCACTATGGCATCCTCCACTTTACCACCATCACTCTTGATCTCACTAACTATCTCCTTGATTCTCTGACCATACTGTTGAATATTCTCACCTTCAACCATCTGCATGTCATCAAATTTACCTCTCAAAGTCTCTTGTTTGGAAATCTTCACATGTTCATCACCGCTATAGATCTCCTCAAGTTTCTTCCACACATCATAAGTAGCCTCCAGACCATGAACATCAACATACTCTAAATCAGACAAAGAACTGATAATGGCCTCCAATGCTTGATTATTCTCCTCTTGTTCTTTCTTTTGATCATCAGACAAAGTTCCACTAGATGCAGGATATTGTTTAACAACATGTTCCCAATATTGACTTCCCAGACTCTTGATATAGATGTTCATCCTATCACTCCATATTTTGTATTTTTTTCCTATTAAACTTCAAACCTTATTTCTTCATCATGTTCTTCTAGATCTTTACCTCAAGTTGTTGGGATTAGACACTAGAGGACCTGAAATTGTCTGATACCAATTGCTGGTATGATGAATCATTAAGGATCCAAACAACTACTAAGAGGGGGGGGTGAATCAGTAGATAGAAAATTGACTATTCTTTCACCAAACTCAAAAACAATCTCATAAGAAAATCATTGAACTAACTGGTTCAAACATTGAGCTACAAACAATAATAGCACTGATAGTTTTATCGGTTGACTGGTATACCAAAATAATAATATAACAGATCTGAAACTCCAAAACCATTTAACCAAAACATCAAAATACTTTACTTACAATAGTAAAAGCACATTTCAGATAATTGTCAGTCATTTTATCATAACAAAGTGGATTTAACAGTTAAGCAAATTAACCATAGCAAACATAACCACAAAAACCATTCACCACTTGACACAATAATTTTTGATGTGGAAACCCAAATGGGAAAAACTACATTGGGGATGAATACCCACAAGCATTCTGAACTTTTTTGAAGTTCGCCCTGTCAGGAGCCAACCCTGTTAAAGCTTTACAAAATGTCTTGTTAGGAACAGAACCTGTTAGGGACCACTCGGTTAAGGGATTGACTATAATGCTTTGTTAGAAGCAATACCTTGTTAGGAGTAACCTCGATAGAGTATTTGAAATCCAAGCTAATGGATCACCTGGTTAGAGGATTTAGATAGCACTAAGCCTATTAAATCTTACCCTGTTAAGGGATTTAACTGTTGTAATTGTTAGAGAATAATAGGGGTTTTTTGATCTGGTAAATAGCACTACTATGCTTGATCAGATCCTTTTCATGCTCCTATCTACCTTTACACATACTACAGATACACCATCTAGTTTGACAACCAATCACACTGACACCTAACCAAAATTACCAACACTTCAACAAAAAAACTCATCAACCTTATATGCAAAACAACAAGTCGATAACACATCATAAACCTAAGATCTCGTAGAGATTACAAATTAATCGATTCAAGTATGATCGTTAGATTACATAACAATCATTGCACATTGTTCAAGACAACCTCGACCACTCCTTGATCATCGCTTTATCAAATCATATAACTCATCATGTGGTTTTCTCTTCATGCAATGTACTCACCCATTCCCAAGATAACACCGTTATCTCTATGCACCAAAAACCACTTGAAACTTATCACATACAACATGCATACATGGCATAATCATTACTGATCACCATTTGATCATAAATTAATATAATCGATTCACCAAGCTCCATCGGTTAGGGTTTGGCACATCAACAAATAGGGTTACCAGTTGATCTCATTGCTTCTAAAGTAATAGTGGTTTCCTTCACTGCTCAACTACCAGTTGCAAAATAACATCATAACAACATCATTACCAGTTACAATTGACATAAATGACAACACAATAGTTCATCAATGCAATCTTCAATCAAATACCAACATATAATAATACCAATGTGTCAATACAACTCATCAAGTGGTTACAAAAACATTTCAAGGGAATCTCTACGTGTTGCACGTCCATCTAGGTGTTCCTAGGTGCAACAATACAATATGATATTACAATATAATTCCATGTCCACCTCACACAATAATATGTAACAATGAAACATTATTATGCAAGGTGTACAACACCATTTTCTGAATATTCTCCCACTTGTTGTAGACATTGCATAAGGGCCAAGAAGTAATCCATCACACAAACAAGAGACTAATCTCTCCATGCACATATACCATCATGGAATCCAAGTGCTTCATGTGCTCCATCATGTACCTGCGACAAGAAACAAAGTGACCACCACCATCTCATACATGAATGCTCTGACCCTTCATCATGCCACTGCCACTGCACATGAAAAGGCCATCAAAAGAGAAAGCCACACAACCTATCGCAATAAAAGATAAGTCACACACCAACTGATATCCGAACACAAACATTAATCCAAAGGTATCCAATGAAAAGGTATTTGTTTAGATAGCTGAAATAGCACCCACATCAAGTGTTAACACATCAACTATACATGCCTCCAAGGCATACAAACCAAGTGAATAACATCTCATCAACATATGCAACCATAAGACCCAAGTGCAATACCTGCCACATATGTACACCAAGGAACTCCCACTGCATAGGTATTGTTAATATTAGAAATGAATCCAATGATAGCATATCATAGAAGTGTAACCATGTAGTATCAAAAACATCCACATCAATATGAACATCATGTAAACTGATAACCTGCAAGTACTACTCTCACACCATGTCTCCAACATTCTTCCATGTTCTCCACACCAACAAAAGAAAGAGATAAAGGAACCTCTATGCCATCTCCCACATGACAACACATGATCACAAAACTAGTGAACACGTAGCTCCAAACAACCTCCAGCTAATGTAATGTGAATACTAACATCCAAGAAGATAATTGAAACAAAGAGAGAAACACTACAAATCAAATCATGTAGTATGTCCTACTACACACACCTCTAAATGCTAATTGTGTCAAGTATGATCTCCTCCATAAAACCCCACATGAAAATCATAACAACACCCAAACATCATTTAGTCCCTTGGACTAAACAAACATATATAACATGTAATCAACATGGATGTAAGCCTCTCATAAATAAGAAGATCAAACCAATACCATTCCCAATCCCAAGAGAACATGCCCAATAAAGCATCTCCCAAACTCAATATTAATGAATGCCATCATAATAATAACTCAAATGCACAAGGAGATGACCAATGCCATACACCTCTCAAACTAAATCCTCAGGAACTAAACATCTCCATAGCTCAAGATCCATATCTATGAAAGATAAGCATAGATGTAATGCACCTAAAAGGAACAATGGGCAATAACTCTCAAGTAATAAATCCACCAAGAAGATAAAGAGTGGGGAATGAGAATGCTCATCCAAGATATCCAAGTCACCATGACTCATCTAAGAAAATTCTTCTCTCAAGTCTATATCAGGTGAATGCTCCTTGGACTTCTTGCTGAAACCATCAACCATTCCTACAAATATCTCTAATCACAAGAGAATACTAGCATCACCTATGTCTCCAAGTATCAATGAGTATCTGTAACCAATCGATCCATGCCAAACTCCAAATGTAACATAGCATCACCATGAAGTAATCAAGCAAATGATCATGTACCCAATACAATGTCAAAGCTCCAACTACAAAATCAAGAACATAACATGAAAAAATGATCTAACCATCCCCTCCAAAGGAGATAACATGCTCCATATGAACATATCCAATAACCATACCATGTCAAAACTCTAATCTAGAATCAATAGTGCACCATGGCATAATATCAACCATCCTATCAAACAAGGATAACATGTCAAATGAAAGCATAAAACCACACCTCAACCAAGGACTCCTTGAGCCCTCAAGATGCCAAAATCCTCAAATATCATGAAGATAACCATCTCCTACCAATGTACCTGCAAATGTGAAAGATCCTTTTGCAACAACAGGATCTAAGGAATCCTCCAAACATCTGCACACTAAGAAGATTATTCACCATCCAATGGTGAATACACATCACTACTATAAGCTCCCACTGAACCATGATACCAAGATCTCCATAGCATCGTGATAACCATCTCCTAAATCAAAATCATCTAGCTCTACACACATACAACTGAAATATCATCAATATAAAGTAAACCGTGAACTCCAAACCAAGAAGATGCAAAACCACTAAAAACAATCAGGAACAAATCCTACACCACCACATCACACTGTTAAAAGCTCCCACTAAAAGAGTATACAAGCTATCCATGACAATATAATAAAACCGTCCTCTAACCATGAAAATCAACCAAAATAACATAGAAATCAAGGAACTCAAAGAACGCATCATGAACTCCCTAAGAGATAAATAAACCATGATCCTCAAACAAGAAGATAAACTGTCATATCAATCAAGAATCCAAATTAGATCATCATTAATAAAAGAACTTGCAAATCCAATCATGTCATACCAAAGTCCCCAACACAAGGAACAATCATGGCATCATGATCACATCCATGAAATAAGAATCTAACTCAATGTGTCCAACCTGTCAGCATCACACAGTCAACGATGTAGGTCCCCCATCATGATTGTACTTGGTAACAACATTTATCCTCAACATGACAACAAAATCAGCAAGCCAATGACTAATCCAAGCTACCAAATCTAAATATCCATAAACAATGAAAGATCTATGGGCATAGACAACCCATATCCAAGTCATAGGTGCAATCCAGTAAGTAAAGACAGCTCACAAAATTGCACAACTTGTAGACCAACCAATGCAACATACATACCAAAACTAAATTGATATCCATGTCATCATAAGAGCAATATGAGATACAATCCTGAGTATACAATGACATCAAATCAAAATCTTCAATATGTAGCATGCCATAAACTCATAATGTCACCATAGTAAAAAAGAACCATAATCAACACAAGTTAAAATATCAACATATAAATCATGTCAAACCTGCTCCAAATCTAAACCAATGTGTAGTACTCTCCAAGAGCTTTTGGTCGACTATTCGAAGTCCAAAATCCAACTCCATGTGCTCAACTTATGACCTCTCAAAGTAAAAAAGGTACCTATCACTTACAGATGGCATTTCATTGACCAAATAGAAAAATCTGGAAAATTAATCATATCAGGATGAAGTACACTAAACCACCTTTCCAACGACTATAAGAAGTCCAAAAACTGACACCATATGACTGAGTTATGCTTCGTGAAAGAAAACAACCAATTAAGCTATATTTGCAAATATATGGACTCCAAAAATAATTTTACCCCAATATGCCATATAAAATCAATTTTTCAAGTTTTTAATAAAAATTGGGTGGGGCCCACTAGCCAGGCTCACCCCCAAATCTCCGTGGCATATATAGAAATAAATGGCATTTTAAATAATTCAAAAGTTTTAAAAAAAAATTATTAAAAACAATTTTAATTTTAATTTTTAAATGGGCGGATTTTTTTAATTTTTTTGTTTACTGACTTTTAACACCCCTCGTGGGGGGCCCTAGCCCACACCCCATGGGGTAAGGGTTGTTGTGGCCCTGTACCCTCGGCACCGAGAGGTACCAAATGGGACACAGCTCGTCGGTACCACTAGCGTCGGTGGTACTAGGTACCACTGCGAGGGGCCTGCAGCCAATAGGCTTGTAGGTCAGACTTGCAGGTACCTGTCAGTCCGCAGGTACCCACAATACCATGGGTAAGGGGGTCTGCGGACCCCCTCCCATATTTTTTTTTCATTTTTTGTCTTTCAAAAAAAAATGTAATTAATTTCGACTTTTAAAAAACCAACCAAGGTTTATGCATAGGATTATTTTTTAATAATATTTTCTGACGATGACCACTGCATAGGCGGTATGGTCGTATAGCCTTACCGTCTAAAAAAATTTCAAAACTCATTCCTCTATCACCAAAATAGGGCAAGTTATATATAAAAATTTGTCTCCCATCCTCTCTGATCACAACCATGGGGTTCGTTTTGTCCCATGGGGCCAAATCTGAAGTTCATTTTGTCCCATGGGGCCAAATCTGAAACTCCACACCCAAAACCCTGAAAATGCAAATCAATGGAAACCTAATTTGAAACAATTTTTTTTATAACACCAAATTTGCAACAAATGCTGACAAATCTACAATCCACAACCTGCAACAAACCCTCATATCTTGCCTTGTTTTTCATTCTAACATGCATTCATGGATTCAACACCTACGATTATAACACCGTAAAAACCATAGCTCTGATACCACTTGTAAGGAAACTTGCAGCCAACTTTATGATAATTTTCATATAACCGAATTCATATTTTAATCAAATCAGCACATAGAATCCACATGAAAAGAATAGACAACATACCCATAAAAATGTGACACAAGATATACCCTAGGAAAACCCTCATGAGGGAAAAACCCAACCTCCAAAAGTATCATCCACCATGTATTATCAGCAATGCGTTCATTACAATACAACTATGGAAAACCTTTGAAAACCCAACCATAACCAAGCACTCCATGTGACCAAGCATGAATCCACACATCCCATGCCATGCTTCCTTTCCTCACAAATGCTAACCTGGCTAATTGACCAACCCAAACAACTACCCTTGTGGTTTCTTTTATAAGCACAAGCTCCCACAAAACCAACAAGTGGTATTACATTAAAATTATGTGCCCAAAACCATGTGATAATAAAATATAATATTTTTCCTACCTACCCTTGACCCACATTTAATATTGGGTACTTCATCACAATTACATTCCCCAGTATTAAATAAATACAATATAATAATACCAATGTGTCAATACAACTCATCAAGTGGTTACAAGAATATTCCAACGAAATTTTGACATGTTACATGTCCATCTAGGTGCTCCTAGGTGCAACAATACAATATGATATTACAATATAATTCCATGTCCACCTCACACAATAATAAAATAATACAATAATGAAACATTATTATGCAAGGTGTACAACACCATTTTCCCAATAGAAATGTGAAGATGTGGTGACCAAGTGTCAGTCCCTCATTCGAGAAATAAGTCACATCCACTTGTGTCACACGAGAAGGGAAGGAAAAAAATTTACAGACAAGTTTGCATCTATAGGACCATTCTCCAAGTATTTAAAAATCTAGATGAATATATAAGATTTACCACATTTGTTTCGAGTGGCGATGTTTGAGGACAAAAAGGTTAATGATGGAGCATAATTCAAAAATCGACTTTATCACCTTTTTAGCCATCCATTTGGCTAGTCACTTTTTGCTAACGTAGTAGACATCCTTCACAAAAAATAGTGTCACTATCCCTCTTCCTTGAAAGAGCTATTGTTTCCAAATAGCTAGTTTTTGCTTTTCCTACCTAGTTTATTCTCTAAATCTCTCTGTGTTTGAGATTGGGGGCACTTAATTCAAATATAACCTAATACATGCAAATAATTCAAGAGCAAGCTGAAGCTATGTAGTGCAGTCACAGCAGGAGAGTCCTCAAAGAGAATAATCTAGATCATGTAGCAAGATTAACGTAGCAAAAATAACACAAATGTGATGGAGGAAATGCAGAAACAAACTATATTAAATCATGAAAATTAGATACAAACTGTCGGAAACATGTGGGCTCCAAGATTCGGCTCACAGATCTGCATGTACAAAACATGTGTGTTATGCAACATTCAGCTCAAGCAAGAATACGAGTCAACTTCAGACCTCCTAACCTTCAAATATATCTTCTATCTTCTAAAACTTGATTCTAAATGCTTAATTACGTTGATTTATATGATCAAAGAGTGATCTGCATCGGCCCAAGGTGAAACAATCGCTAATGAAAAAGATGAAATGTGTAAACAAAAAGGTCGGCCTTTGTCGAATTGATCCATCTGTAAAATTTGTAGGATGAAGTGTGGACCTAAGGGGAGGTCGGCCACATGCCAAGAAATGTTGGAAACAATGAACTAGAGCTCTGCAAGCTATGGAAGTGGTATGCAAGATCTACCAATAGCCAAATAGGTCCAAGCCAAAAATTGTCTTAGATTTCGGAAGCGATCACTTGCTGAGAAAAGATCCAAAAGTCTCGTGGACTTAGGATAAGGCAAATGAACATGTCCACAATCAAAATCCAACTCCACAAGATCTGATGAACAAATGCAAAGAAACAGATAATGAAATGTTGAACCACAAAAACAAGAACAAACTAAAAAGAAAATGTTTTTGGTTGATGCAAGATTGCCAAGAACCAGGGATGCTCCTGCATTAGACATCCGGGGTTGTTGAAAAAAAGTGAGTCCCTCACTTTGTCGGGGTTAGAGGAAAACCAAGTCGGTCTACCTCTGCCTGAGAAATCCATGATAAATCTTCAACTGGTCTCTCCTTCCACTTCACAAGATACTCTTTATACTGATTGATTTGGGTGCTACGCCCAATTCTACTATCCAAAATTTCTTCAATCTAATCTGGTTCCCTTTGGGGTATCTTCTTTTTCAAGTCCACAACATCATCCTCACTGAATTTTGTCTCATGATACTGGTGTAGATCTGTAATGTTGAATATAGGTAAAATACCCAAACTATCCAGTAACTCCACTTCATATGCGTTTCTAGAATTGAATTCCCTCAATATCTTACAAGGTCCAAACTTCATCATTTGCAACTTATTATAGGTTCCCATTAGAAATATCTCTTTTTTGAGGTACACCATCACTTCATTGCCAACTTAAAATTCCTTATGTCTCCTTTTCTCTTATTCTTTCTCCTTGTACTTACTTTTCATGTCCTCTAAATTTTGTTTAACCTAAGTATGCACTGTCTTCATATGCTTTGCAAATTCTTCTGCTTCTGTACTCCTTGTATATTCATTGTTGATATCTCTCAACTCTGATATGCCTCTAGGTGTGCTCCGATGACAATCTCAAAAGATGTTCTTCTGATACTCTTGTTCACTGAATTATTGTAGGTGAAATCTGCCCGTGCAAGAATCAACTCCCAACTTCCGATTTTCTCTCCTACTAAGCATCTTAACAAATGTCCCAAGCTCCTATTCACAACCTTTGTGTGTCCATTAGTCTATGGATGAAAAGTAGAACTGAACTTCAAATTTGTCTTCATCTTCTTCCAAAGTGTCCTCCAGAAATATCCAACAAACTTAGTGTCTCTGTCTGAAACTATGCTCTTAGGTAATCCATGTAATCTCACCACTTCCTTGAAAAATAGTTATGCAACATGTACTGCATCTATTTTTTTTTTACAAGGTACGAAATGCTCCATCTTTAAGAATCTATCCACCACCATAGATATAGAATCATTTCCTCTCTATGTCTTAGATAATCCAAGTATAAAATTCATGCTTATGTCCTCCCAAGGTCTCTCTATAACTGTCAAAGGCTTATACAATTCCACATTCTGACTACTACCTTTTCCAAGTTGGCAAATCCTACAACTCCACACAAATTTCCTAATATCCTTATGAATCTGGGGCCAAAATTAATTCTCACTTATCAATGCCACTGTCTTATCAACTCCAAAGTGTCTATCTAATCCTCCACTATGCTTCTCATTTATCAGATTCTCCCTCATAGAACTCCTACGTATACACAACTGAACTCCTCTAAACAACATCCCATATTGAATGAAATAGTCAAACCACTTACTTTTGTCTACCATAACTAGTTCCTTACAATATTTCCAAGGTTCTGCAAAATCTGGGTCATCCTCATACAATTTCTTGAATTCCTCAAAACCTAATACCTCCACTCTCATCTCTATCAGCAAATTCCTCCTTCTACTCAATGCATTAGCAACTTTGTTTGACTTTCCACTTCTATGCTTCACCACAAAGGTATAACTTTGTAAGAACTCTACCCATCTCATATGTCTCTGATTCAACTTACTCTGACTGTTCAAATACTAGAAATCTTGATGATTTGTATACAACAGAAACTCATTAGGCAACAAATAATGTCTCCACTTCTTCAATGCTTAAACTATGGTATAGAATTCTTGATCATACACTGAATATCTCCTCCTTGCATGATTCAACTTCTCACTAAAATATGATACCAGTCTACCTTCCTGACTTAACACTGCTCCATTTACATTAGCACTTGCATCACAATCCACTTGAAATACTTTGCTAAAATCTGGTAAAGCTAACATGAGCTGCTCTGTCACCTTCTACTCAAACAATTCAAATCTTCTATTTGCACTAGTTGTCTACTTGAAATCCTTTCTATCTCCTCTCATTGTCTCAGTCATAGGACTACAAATTGAACTAAAATTTCTAATAAACTTTCGGTAGAAACTAGCCAATCCATGAAATGATCTTACCTCTCTAATTCTTTTCATTGTAGGTCATTCAACAATTGCTCTTACCTTCTTAGGATCCATCTTCAATCCATCTATAGATGTTACGTACAAATCCCAAATAGATTAACTCTTCCTTCATGAAACTCCACTTCTTAATATTTATCAACAACTTATCTTCTCTCAACCTCTGCAAAACTTGTCTCAAATGCAACATATGTTCTTCCTTACTCTTACTGAATATCAAAATGTCATCCAAATACACAATCACAAACTTACCCAAAAATTTCTTCAATACCTCATTCATCAACCTTATGAAAGTACTTGGTGCATTAGTCAATCCAAAAGGCATCACTAACCATTTATATAGTCCTTCATTTGTCTTGAATGTTGTTTTCTACTCATCTCCTTCTCTGATTTTGATCAAATGGTATCCTATTTTCAAGTCTATCTTTGTGTAGTATCTGGATCCACTCAAACAATCTATTATGTCATCCATCCCATGAAAAGGAAAATTGTAGTTCACTGTGATCTTGTTTATTCCTCTAGAGTCGGTACACATCCTCCATTCTCCATTCTTCTTAGGTGCTAACACTGTTGGCACTGCACAAGGACTCAAAATTTCTCGGATCAAACATTTCCTCAACAATGCTTGCACTAGTTTATTCATCTCCTCATTCTCTATGAGTTCCATTTGGTGTGCTTCTTTATTAGGCAAACTAGCTCCAGGAATCAGGTCCATGCAATGACTGATACTTCTCACAGGGGGTAATCCATCAGGTACATTATCTAAAATGATGTCTCCATATTCTGTCAGCAACTCCTTTATCTCCTCTGGTTCTTCTTCTTCATGGTCTGGATTGTTAGTTTTCGTAGGAACTAAAACAAAATATACATTCTCATGTCTCATTCCGTCTAGGAATTTCCTTCCATCCACTAGACATATTCTAGCACTGGTACATACTTCACTCTTTAAAGGCTCCTCCAAGGGAAACAATGTTTGCTTCATCCAATTTGCAACAATAGTGTATATGTTCTTCCTCCCATCATGTATATCTTGTCTAGCATACTGCCAAGGTCTTCCCAACAAGATATGACAAATATCCATAGTCATAATATCACATAAAACCTCATCATGATAGGATCCAATCTTCAATTTCACCAAACATTATTTGCTTACCAGTATCTTGTGATGATGAATACTAAGAGAGGGGGGTGAATTAGTATGCCAAAAATCAATGTACTTAAACACTTTGCTAGACTAACAGTAAATCGGTAAAACAATTTAGCAGACAAACCGGTTAGCACACATGCAAACCAAATAGCAAATAATTCATTCACCCACAGAAGCACAAACACCATAACACAAGAGATTTTGATGTGGAAACCCAAATGGGAAAAACCACGGTGAGATGGAACTCACAAGTAACTATCTGCAGAATAGGAACCAGACCGGTAAAGGTCAGACCGGTTAAGGTCATACAATGTTCTTTACCAAAAGAAATCCTGTTAGAAATCTCAATCTCTGTTAGCAGATAAGTCTGATTAAAGACTACCTTGCTAGAGGATTTTAGATCCACAGATGTGAACCACCTTGTTAGAGGATTTACAAAAAGCCTTTTGGGCCTACCCAGTTAAGGGCTTTAGACTTGTCAAAGATGTGAGTAATCAACATGTGAGTGATCTAGCTAATAGCATAGATTGCTTGGTTAGATCCTTGATAGCTCGTTCCTAATGCATTCCAGCATTACTTCAGTCTTCTACACATTCACACTCTCTCTAACTCATCAACCACCTTAAACCCCAACAACAACCTAAAACCCTAGACATGATGTCCTTTTAAAGGAATCTGATTTCATGTTAGTCCAATAGGATTACAATACAATTTCCTAGGTTCAATGCATCTAGACATATTCTGTAACACGACACAAAAAGCACCGTTGAAGTGTTAGCACCGTCAAACAATCGATGGATGGTAACTCATCACAGAGTATTACCGGTCCATACAAAATACCAGTTTAAGCAAAATACCGGTTGCCGGTTTGACATAATGAAGACTAGGAAATATGTGTTATGCCACTTTGATCCTTCATACCACTTGAGATCCTCGAACTACTTGGGGTCTACATATCGCTTCAGATCGGTAATCACTTTTTGCAAAACACCAATAGTCTAAGGACTATAATGCATCATACCAGTTGGAACAAGTACCGGTTGAGCTTTAACTTATACATACAAAAGTTATCTCATTGCAAGTGTGTGTCCATCAATGACAATCACACCACAATCATCAAAAATGCCAACATGTGATCATCCTAAATCCATGCTATCTGATAAGGCTTAAGGTGCTTCAATCTCTCTAGATTAAGCTTATTCACCATCTCCTTCGAAACAAGATTATCTGAACTACCATTATCAATTATAACTTTACAACACTTATCAAATACTTTACATCTGGTCTTGAACAAATTCCTCCTTTGCAAGGGCTCCTCATCATCTTTGGTATGACACAAAGCTCTCCTCGTCACCAAAAACTCC
The DNA here is from genome assembly GCF_030272615.1 of Cryptomeria japonica. NCBI lineage: Eukaryota > Viridiplantae > Streptophyta > Pinopsida > Cupressales > Cupressaceae > Cryptomeria > Cryptomeria japonica. Next base: position 687,430,625 of record NC_081407.1, on the reverse strand, counting down.
TCATCTTCTGGTTTATTAGTTGATCTGCAATGGTCTTCTTCCACCAATGTTGTCCTTTTAGTGTTCTCATTCTTCTTACATTCAAAAGCTATATGACCTTCTCCTTCGCACTTAAAGAAAGTTCCTCTAAACACTCTTTTATCTTGTCTTTTGTCACTTTCCATAACTCTCATTCTGGTATCCATCAGGTTCTCTTCTCTGGTAAAAATTTCTATCATCCTTCTGGTATAAACTACCATCTCTACTAGCTTCTTTATCTTTATTCTGATCCATGCAAGGTCCTCTTCCTCCTTGAAATATTCCTCCAGAAAACCTTCCACCTCTACTTCTTTCCTTCTGCTAATGTCTTTTGTTCAATTTCTCTTCTGCTTTCAGGGCATATTGATAGGCTTCCTCAACACTCTGCAACTTGATTAAATTAAGTTAATCTTGTATAGACATTCGCAACCCATTCAAATACCTAGCAACTTATTCAATCTCATCATCAGTGTGTCTGAATCTAATATTCAACTTGTAGAATGCTTTGGTATACTCCTTCACACTGGATTCCTTCTACTTCAAGTTCTGCAACTTCTAGAACAAATTCAATTGATAAGCGGCAAGAAGAAACTTTGATTTAAACTTACTGACCATCTGCTCCCAAGATTTGATCTTCTCTTTACCTCTTCTCTTTCTATCAACCTGGAAATGTTCCCACCAAAGAGATGCATGTCCTTTCAACTTAGTGCAAACATATCTCACCTTCCTATCTTTCGCGATGCCTTCAAAATCAAAATACTTTTCAATCCTCATGATCCAATCTAATAATTCTTCTGAATCCAATTTGTCATTATAATACGATGGGGTAAAATATGGTCAGGTATTCGCTCAGGACAATGCTCTTATAAACCTTTCTTCATCTGGATTGTTTGCTGGTGGATTTGCTCCTTGTTCTCCAACTGCCACTTATTCTTCATCTTCGCTCACATCTTCAATATGTCAACCTCTTCTCTAGGCCATTTCAACAACTTCCAATTGGGGTGCAATTCTACTCAACATTTTCATCAAAGAAGGATCTGCATTTCCATGTGCTCCACCATTTCTATTTCCTTTTCGGACCATCTTCACACAGGTCCTCTGCAGTTGTAGGCCGGATCCACAATCCACCACCCTACAAAAAAATATTACAGGACAATGCAATCTCCAGATTGAAAAATCGCTCTGATATCACTTAGTGTAGTCATGGTAGGAGAGTCCTCAAATAGAATAATCCGGACCATGCAACAAGAGTTACATAGCAGAAACAATGCAAACGTGATGGAGGCAATGCGGAAACAAACTATATTAAATAATGAAAATCAGTTACAAACTGGTTGCAACATGCAGGCTCCAAGATTCGGCTCACAAACTTGAATATAAAACATGTGTGTTATGCAACATTCAGTCCAAGCAAGAATACAAGCCAACTCCAGACCTCCTAACCTTCAGATCTATCTTCTATCTTTTAAAATTTGATTTTAAATGTGTAATTACATTGATTTATATGATCAAGGGTGATCCTTGTCGACCCAAGGTGAAAAAATCGTTGATGAACAAGATGAAACATGTAAACAACAAGGTCGACCTCCATCAAAGAGATCCATCCAAAAAATCCATAGGATGAAGTGTGGACCTAAGGGAAGGTTGGCCACACGCCAAGAAATGTTGGAAATAAAAAATTGGAGCACTGCAAGCTACGGAAGTGATCCACAAGATCCACCAATAGCCAAATAGGTCCAAGCCAAAAACTGTCTTAGATTCTAGAAGCGATAACTTGCCAAGAAAAGATCCAAACATCCCGCAAACTTAGGATAAGGCAAATAAACATGTCCACAATCAAAATATAGCTCTACAAGATCTGGTGAACAAATGCAAAGAAAGGCAAAATGAAATGTTGAGCTGCAAAATAGGAACAAACTGAAAAGAAAATGTTTTTGGTTGATGCAAGATTGCCAAGAACCAGGGATGCTCCTACATCACTATGGTAGAAAGTGGTTAAAGCTAACCTAGATAGCTATGTCAAGGGCATGCAGGAATTCAACCTGGATCTTTCCAAGAACTTTCCCGAGCATGGAAAAAATGTGAGGTAAAGATTAGAAAGGTTGCCTTCAAAGTCGCCCTCGATTTGATTATTGTCATTACAGAGCTTATGTAGGATGGTATAACCTTCCCTAAGAAGCTCAAGGGATCTTAAAAAGTGGAATTTAAATGATTCTTTAAGGTGGATGAAGGTGTATCAAGATTTCAAAGTGGGTATAACTAGGAAGAGATACTTGACAAATGGAAGGATGTGGCTCTATTGGTGATGAAATACTTCACTTTCGACATGGGCACTTCAAAAAATTTCACACTCAAATCTTCCCTATGCTAAAGCATATAAATTATAGTATCCAGATGAACTTTACTTATTGTATTTTCTCTTCTTTATCTCAATTTGATGCAAGAGCCAAGCATAGAAACTCTTCGCCCATTCATCAAGGTTTGATTCTTAGGCTTCAAAATTTTCACCTAGACTTAACACCTTTCGGTGGGTCCCTGTCAAATCCTCCTAACCCCCTACTAGACCCAAATTTGGTGATTGACATTTTTGGGGCCCCCATGCTGAAAACTAACCTTGTTATTGTTTCCCCTTCCAAACCTAATCTTGTCCCCAACCACTATAATCCCTTGAGAGAAGAAAAGTAGGAGCCCTCTTAAGAAGGTGGAGGTGCTAGAGTCAAGTGATGAGGAGGAGGTTGAGGATGCAGAGTCTTCTTATGATTCAATATTCAAATGGTTCTCGATGGCTTCCGAGGAGGCTGCCCCTCTTCTCCCTAGTCAAGAGAATATTGACTATGTAAAGAACCCCCTTAATTCAGAGTCCACTATCTTAAATTTGGAGGAGAATATGCAACATCAGGAATTGGTTATCAAATGGATTCTTTCATAGTTTGATGTGGATATCAGGAAAATTAATAGACTCAAAGCAGTGGCAGAGGCAAGGGAAAGAGTGGACAAATGGCTTGTGGACTTAAAGGATGAATGTGTCTAGAAAGTGGTGAGAAATATGGTCAAGAAGCTGGAAAATTCAGAGAAGGTAGAAGAAAAGATTAATGAGCTCTTAAAAAATGTGCTACAGAAGAATGAAAAATGGGATTGTTTTGGAATTAAAGGAAATTTTGAGGAGATGTATAATCGAAGCCAGGAGATGGTCCTTAAAAATTCAAATTCCATGAAAGAAATACAGGAGGAGATTGACCATACAAAGGCCAAATGGAAGAGACGCACACTTTCCCCTTCTATGTCTATGGAGCCTGAGCTTGTGTTTGTGGTCAAAGATACTCTAGATTTGGGTACCTCAATCTCTACTAATGATTCCAACCAAAAAAACTTCTCTAATAAAGTCCTTAGTTTTTGTAAGATTTGGCAAGAAGGCAATACCTTTGATTAGTAGGCCATCTCTTTGTGTCTATGACAATTGGCTAGTTTTGGTGTAGTTTTGGGTAGTTTTTCTTGTTGGCTTTGTCTCTAGTCCTTTATTGTGCTTAGTGGGTTTTTGTTGGTTTATGTAAATTATAGTTTTTGTCTTAGCTAGGTGTGCACTTATCATGTGCCCTAGGTGGTTCTTTTTTAGTAGATATGTAATGGTACAGGCCTAACTTGCTTTTTATTAATCAAAACAATTCCAAGAAAAGTCAAAGTATATTATGAATAACAAATACTCTCTAAATAGGCATCACACACCCTCCAATCAATTCCAAATCCCAAACCATATCTATCAATAATTGTCATTTGTATCCTAGTTGTTGAATGGATTGGAAAACCTCGTGCTTGCACAGGCTATTGTTGCTTCAAAATTAAAATTTTTGGGGTTTTGTTTTCCCGTTGTCAAGCCTTAGTGAATTCTAGGTAACTTGTGCTTTGAGGTTAAATGGTTTTCATATTTAACTATGGTTAGTGTGTGTGTGTGTGTATGTGTGTGTGTGTGTGTGTGTGTGTGTGTGTGTGTGTGTGTGTGTGTGTGTGTGTGTGTGTGTACATGTACATTTGCATATGCACATGTACATGATAAAAGCAATTAGCTTCAACAACGTAATTTTCCCCAAATACACCAAAATTGTATCAATGGACACATGCAGTTTGATTGGTATCTAATAGAACCTTAAAAAAAACTAGATTCAAGAACGTATTTCCTAGTGCACCACAAACTGATGTGGTGTAATGATTAGTTCAAAGAAATATCAAAGTAAACACATAGTAAATTATGAAAACCGCTTAATCCAAAAGTCGAAATTACTTGTCCTTCACCCTAGTTTCATAAAATCATCTATTTTAAGAAGACAAAAGAATTCAAATGTAGATGATAAAAGCAATCAGCTTCAACAATGCAATTTTCCCCAGATGTACAACAATTGTATCAATGTAGACATGTAGTTAGATGGTTATCTCACAGAACCTTTAAAAAAACCCCACAACACGTTGAAAGCCATTTAACCTGTAAACAAAAATTACCAATCGAAGTGTCCTAAAATTGTATCCCTTTATAATTTTGACCGCATTTGGGTCCTTACTTTAGCATTTGCACCCCTAGGCCCAACTAGGACTTGATTTTGCTTGCACCATGCAAATATGACCTTATTTTGACCTCATACATCAACTCACCCCACTATCCTAGCCCCAAAAATGGGCAGGACCGGGGTGTGCCACCTTGGTCCTCAATAGGAAGGGTGTCACACCTCGGTCCTCCCTATTTGGGCCCCTCTTTGAACCCTTTTGTCATTTCAAAAATTGAGTGGGAAACCCAACCCCGTGTCGGCCCATGTTGAAAAATTAATATGTTTTTCAACTAGAAAGTATAAAGGAGGCTTTCCCCTCCCATTTGATCATCCAAAAATCATATTGGTCAATCAATTCAAGCAATCAAGCATTCAAATTCAAATGATCAAGCAATCGGACTTCCTTTAAGCATTGGAGCAACAATAAGGTCAAAATTCAAACATTGGAGTTGACATTCATGTTCCATGTTATTGAAGACTTCATAAAACCCTAATTCCATGTGGAGACAAACAAAACTTCATAAGGAGGTAAATCATTTGGTTTTCATTAATTATTCAACATCTCCCTCAAAATAAGAATCTTCCATTACAACAATTCAATTATCTTTTATCTCTATTTCATGTTTAACTCCAAAATCGAGGTTTGACTTAAGAAAACCCCTATTCCCAGCCTATTTCCCCTTTTTATGTGTATAGGAAACAGGTACAGATTTGTGATCTTGAAAATAAGCATTATTTAAATTGACAAATCAATCCCCTTTTGGTGTGTTTTTTTGTTCAAAGGAACAGGGCGATAGGCACCACAGTCCTTACATTTCAGGAGCTCTTTTGGGGAACAAATCCAAGTCTACTTATATTTCTCAAATCTAGGTCCATGGCTCAATTTGACAACTATCGCTCATTGTTTTTGTGTTTTCATTCTCATTTACAACACTTTTATGTTGAAATGTGGCGACTGATCGGCAAAGTACTGTACACTCAGCACGTATCCTCATCGGGGTCTGGGGCCGGGCTGGGCCCCGGGCAGGGGTTCGGGGGCGGCAGCCCCCGAGAAAGCGGGGGTTCGAGGGCGACAGCCCCCGAGAAAAAAAAAAATTTCCGTTTTTGTTGATGAAAACTGACATTGTAATAAAACCCTAAAAATGCCGACTTTGTTTGTTGCCCTAAAAATGCATGTTATAAGCGGCTGGGATGCTTAAGGCATTGTAAGGTTGATGTACTATTTTTGCAGGATAATAAGAAAGATTGGACGGCTGTGTATGGTGGACGTAACCCATTCTGGGTGAACCACGTTAAATCTCTGTGTTATCTGTGTCCTGTTTTATTTCTTTATCTTTTGTATTTAAATCTGCATATAATTGTTAGTTCATATTTGCTTCGGATCTGCTTGAAACCCTAACAATTGGTATCAGAGCGAGGTTTTCTGTAAATTGGCAGGACTTTCAGATTTGAGTGGGAGCAATGGAGGATTCCAAATTCAAGGTCGAAAAGTTTAATGGCCAGAATTATCAGTTATGGAAAATGTAGATGGAGGATTACCTGTACCAAAAGGATTTGTGGCGGCCATTGGAAGGAAAGGCAAAGAAACTGACCACAATATCAGATGAAGAGTGGGACATTTTAGATAGAAAGGCACTGGGATCCATTCGATTGTGCCTTGTGTCGTCTGTAGCATTCAATATAACAGAAGCAAAAATGACTATAGATTTGATGGCAACATTGGCTAAGCTATATGAGAAACCCTCGGCTTCGAATAAGGTATTTCTTATGAAGCGTTTGTTTAATTTGAAAATGAGTGAGGGAGGATCTGTAGCGGAGCACTTAAATGATTTTAATACAATTACTAGTCAATTGTCTTCGGTAAAAATTACCTTTGCAGAAGAGGTTAGGGCTCTCTTGATTTTATGTTCTTTGCCAGAAAGCTGGAATAGCTTGGTTATGGCTGTAAGTAACTCTGTCTCTAGTAAAAATACTTTGGTATTTGATGATATTGTTGGTGTTATCCTAAGTGAGGAAATGCGAAGGAAAAGCACAAGTGAGACTCCAACATCATCGGGTAGTGTTTTGAATGTGGAGAACAGAGGAAGATCAAAGGAAAGAGGAAAAGGCCCTGGGAATGAGAAGTCACGAGGGAAGTCAAAGAAAGGACGCTCTCAATCTAGAGGAAAGAAAGATTGCTAGTACTGCGGAAAGCCTGGTCATCTAAAGAAAGACTGTTGGTCTCGGAAAAACAAAGAAGGAGACAAAAATGAAAATGACAGTAAGGAAGCTAATATTGCAAGTAATACTTTACAAGATGCTTTAATCTTATGTTTGGATAATGTTAATGATTCCTGGGTAATAGATTCTGGAGCTTCATTTCATGCTACACCCCATAGAAAATATTTTCTAGATTATGTTCAAGGTGATTTTGGACAGGTATATTTGGGTGATGATGAGCCCTGTCAAATTGTTGGAAAAGGAAAGATAAAGATCAAGTTGCAGAATGGTAATGACTGGTTTCTGCAGGAGGTAAGACATGTTCCTAATTTAAGAAGAAATTTAATTTCTGCAGGGCAACTAGGTAGTGAAGGTTGCATAATTACCTTCTCAGACAGTATGTGGAAGGTCACTAAAGGATCATTAGTAGTAGCTAAAGGTGTGAAGGTAGGCACATTATATCTATGTACTGGTAACACTTACTCTACCTTAGCTGCTATAGATAAAATTACTGGAGGGACAACAACAATAAATGTTGCAAGAACAGATTCGATAATGTGGCACCATAGGCTTGGGCACATGAGTGAGAAAGGGATGAAAATCCTTCACTCCAAAAATCTATTGCCAGGACTAAAGAAGATTGATTTAGAGTTCTGTGAAAACTGTGTTTATGGTAAACAGAAAAGAGTCAGATTTCTCAAGGTTGGGAAAGAGAAGAAGAGTGAGAAGTTAGAGCTTGTACATTCAGATGTATGGGGACCGGCTCAGGTATCATCTCTTGGTGGCTCTTGTTATTATGTTATTTTTATTGATGACTCAACCAGGAAAACATGGATATATTTCCTAAAACAAAAATCAGATGTTTTTGAAACTTTTAAGAAATGGAAAGCTTTGGTTGAGAATGAGACAGGAAAAAAGTTGAAGTGCCTCAGATCGGATAATGGAGGTGAGTATTGCAGAAAAGCATTTGAAGATTACTATTCCTTAAATGGGATTCGAAAGCAGAAGACAGTTCCAGGAACTCCACAGGAAAATGGTGTGTCAGAGAGAATGAATAGGACCATCATGGAATGTGCAAGGAGCATGAGATTGCATGCTGGATTGCCCTTACATTTTTGGGCAGATGTTGTACATACTGTTGTCTATTTGATAAATAGAGGACCTTCAACCCCTTTGGATGGTGGTATTCCAGAGGAGGCATGGACTGGTAAAAAGGTAAATTATTATTTTCTAAAAACTTTTGGTTGCGAAGCTTTTGTCCATGTTGATAAAGAAAACAGAACCAAGCTTGATGCTAAATCTCAGAAATGTACCTTCATTGGATATGGGATAGATGAATATGGCTATCGGTTATGGGATTTTGAAAATAAGAAAATAATTAGAAGTAGAGATGTTATATTCAATGAGAAGGTTATGTATAAAGAACAGATGCAGGAAAAGAAACATGAACAAGACAAACAAGAATATGTGGTGTTGGATGAGATTCCTGAAAATGAAATGTCACAGGTACCTGATCCTCAGCAACAACATATTGTCCCACAAACTCCTGCAAGTGTTAGACGTTCTACGAGGACAAGTAGACCCCCTGAAAGATTTTCTCCTTCTTTGTATTCTATTTTATTAACGGATTCTGGTGAACCAGAAGAATATGAAGAAGCAATGCAGGTGGATGCCAAACTACAGTGGCAACTAGGCATGAAAGAGGAGATGGACTTCTTGATGAAAAATAAGACTTGGGACTTAGTCCCTTTACCTGCAGAAAAAAGAGCCTTGCCTAACAAATGGGTTTATTGGCTGAAGGAGGAGGAAGGAGGTCATAAAAGATATAAGGCCAGACATGTGGTAAAAGGTTTTGCACAGAAAAAAGGTATAGATTATGATGAAATATTTTCTCCAGTTGTAAAAATGACTTCAATTAGAACTGTACTTAGTCTTGTGATTGCAGATGATTTACATCTTGAACAATTAGATGTCAAAACAGCTTTTCTCCATGGAGATTTGGAGGAGGAAATTTACATGTTGCAACCACAGGGATATGAGGTCAAAGGTAAGGAGAACTTGGTGTGCAGGTTGAAGAAAAGTCTGTATGGCCTAAAGCAAGCACCCCGACAATGGTATTTAAAATTTGATAGTTTCATGGTTGAACACGGTTATCATAGATGTCATTCTGATCATTGTGTATATTTTAAGAGATTTGATAATGGCAGTTATATTATCCTGTTGCTTTATGTTGATGACATGCTTGTTGCTGGGTCTAACATGCAACATATAAATGATCTTAAACAAAAATTAGCCAGGTCATTCGCTATGAAGGATTTGGGTGCAGCTAAGCAAATTCTCGGTATGAGGATTACACGGGACAGGAAAAATAGAACCTTGAATTTGTCCCAAAGTGAGTATATAAAGAAGGTGTTGAAAAGATTTAACATGCAGGATGCAAAAGCAGTTAGTACACCTTTGGCTAGTCATTTCAAATTGACTAAGGAGATGTGCCCAAAGGCATAGGAAGAGGTTAATAAAATGTCTAACATCCCGTATTCATCAACTGTTGGCAGTCTGATGTATGCAATGGTATGCACAAGGCCAGATATTGCACATGCAGTGGGAGTTGTGAGCAGGTTTATGAGTAATCCGGGTATGGAACATTGGAATGCTGTGAAATGGATTCTTCGGTATTTGAAAGGAACTACTACGAAGGCATTATGTTTCAAAGGATCTAATGCTGCTCTAAGTGGATTTGTTGACTCTGATTTGGCAGGTGATATTGATTCACGGAGGAGTACTACAGGGTATGTTTTTACTATAGGGGGAACTGCAGTCAGTTGGATTTCTAGGCTGCAAAAGGTTGTTGCACTTTCAACCACTGAAGCTGAGTATGTTGCTACTACAGAAGCCAGCAAAGAGATGATTTGGTTGCAATGTTTTCTGAAGGAATTGGGTCAAACACAAGAGGATAGCCCATTGTATACTGATAGCCAGAGTGCCATTCATCTTGCGAAGAACTCTACTTTTCATTCAAGGACAAAGCACATTCAGCTCAGGTACCACTTCATCCGGACTATTTTGGAGGAGGGTCAATTACGGCTTGAGAAGATTCACACAAGTGAGAATCCTGCTGATATGTTCACAAAGGCAATTCCACAGGAGAAGCTGGTTTCTTCATCAGTTTCTGTTGGTCTTCTTGATTGATAATTGTGGAATTTATACCAGTTAAGTCCTAGTGTTTTATCCAGCAGATGTTGCATGTATAGTGGTGTCGTGTAGTATCAGTCTCCTAGTGGGAGATTGTTCGGTGTGGAGCCTGATCAGTCTCCAAGTGGGAGATTGTTGAAATGTGGCGACTGATCAGCAAAGTACTGTACACTTAGCACGTATCCTCGCGCGGGGTCCGGGGTTGGGCTGGGCCCCGGGTAGGGGTTCGGGGGCGGCAGCCCCCGAGAAAAAAAAATTTTGCCATTTTTTTTGATGAAAATCGACATTGTAATAAAACCCTAAAAAGGCCGACTTTGTTTGTTGCCCTAAAAATGCATGTTATACGCGGTTGGGATGCTTAAGGCATTGTAAGGTTGATGTACTATTTTTGCTGGATAATAAGAAAGATTGGACGGCTGTGTATGGTGGACGTAACCCATTCTGGGTGAACCACGTTAAATCTCTGTGTTATCTGTGTCCTGTTTTATTTCTTTATCTTTTGTATTTAAATCTGCATATAATTGTTAGTTCATATTTGCTTCGGATCTGCTTGAAACCCTAACACTTTTCCCTAATTTCGGCAATTCAACTCCCAAAAGAGGGTAAAAAAATTCACACTTTGAATCCAATCAGTATTCTTAGTCCTTATCCTTACTATTTTGTGACTAAATCTATTGGATTCAACCCCTCTTTTGAATGTGAAAGTCCCTAAGTCATAAATTAACAGTTTCTTCCTCCTATGGTGGGAACCCTAATTTTTCCCCTTCACACATATTAAGCACTTAGGGTTGTTTGTCAAATGCAAATGGAAAAAAACTCTCAGAATCCAACAAGTTTTAGAATAAACCACACAATCCATCTTATGTCACGCAAGATTAAAGGAAGACAAGTAGGCTAACTTTCTCATTTCTTTTACATGGCTGCAGGCAGTGCTCACATAGTACAATTTACTTGCCCCTAGTAAATGTCGCCATTGGATGTGAAGAATGAATTTTTAAAAAATCCTGCCAATTAATGTGGAAGCAATAGGGATAACTTTCTCACTGGCACCCAAACAGACGAAAACTTGTGTGTGCATGTATGCATATGTATATGTATGTATATGTACACACACACACACACACACACACACACACACATATATATATAAAGTTTAATATTTTTTTAATAAAGGTAAGAAATTCAAAATTTAAATATAAAAATTAGATGTCAACCATCAAATAATAAATTTGTATTAGAAAAAAAATAAACAATATAGATATAATACAATTTAAATGTTTTTGTATATAGTAAATATAATTTTAAACTAAATAAATAGTTTCAATTGATATCTCTTACATTTCTTTAATAGATGTATTTAATTATCTATACCAGTTATAATTTAATATTTATATATTAATTTACAACTTATTCTTAAATCTAATTTTTAATTATTATTTTAAAAAAACTATAAATAAACACTTATTACTTTGACCCTCAATCTTAATTAATTTTTATTCTAAGTAAAATCAATATTTAACTGCCATCTTTGACAAAATTAATTAGGGTTCCATAAAATCGAAGGCTGGCATGCCTTCAATCGTCTTGCATTGATAGTCCGAATTAGCAATAAAAACGCTCAAGAACTCCGACGACGCAATAAAGAAAGTTTATTTTCCTTTTGTCTTTTTATTTTTAGAACTTAACATAAACCATTATCTTTGCTGAACTCTCCATCTCAAGTTGCCCTAAATCTTATAAGGGATAAAAAAAGAAACATTTTCCTTTCAATTTGTTTAATTTTGCTTGAACAGGTTGATGTTTTGAAGGAGAGATGAAAAAGCTTATTTGCAGAGCAATGTATTTCCATGTCTATGAAGATTTAACCAGCAACTCTCATGAACCAAACATTTTCAAATGTACGAGTAGCTGTTCTTAAATTTAAATTTCAACTTTTAACTCTTTTTTTTTTTTAAATAATGTTAAATTTTTCTTCTGGTTCTATTTGAGCTATGAATTGGTGAGGTTACAGTCGGGGATCTCATTCACACACTTCCCTTGTTCAAATCAAAAAGCATAAGAGAGCCTGCCAGCACAATGACCCAGCAGAAGTTTGAACCTTGGTGACCACTTTACCAACCAAATATTTTAACTGCGACACTAATTTCTTGACAGCTAAGGATTTTCTATTTTTTCTCTTAATTCTCAACGTGGTCGCCTGTCATTATTTCTTTCTAGAAGAAGAATACCCTATTTATTTCTGATTTATGCATGTTTATCTGTATTGATTAACACACATATATATATATTTTTTGTTGCCATGCCAAATATAAATATTTGGGTATTTGTATTTCACGTTGAAGGAGCATTTGGACAAACAAAGGTGCAGATATTGGAACGATGGCTTGTATACAGGTTATTGAGGGTATATTCTATTCTATTGATTAATTACTTTGCAAAATAAAATGACAAGAATCTAAATATGGATCTATATTTTTTGTTTTTAAGAAAAATGATTCTAAATAAAGAGGGTATGGATTTAGTGAGGCACTTAGGGCATGTTCTCATGCGACTGCTTAGCTTATTTTGACCAGCAGTCGCTGCTGCTCAATATCGTTGCTGCTTATTTTTAAACAAAACATTTTAACATCATATTAATAATATTAATATTAATTTGTGCAATTAAAATTTGAAAAACAAAATAGAAATAAAATCTTAAAAAAAAGAGGGAGAGCAAATTGTGGAGTCACGTGACACTTTTAAAATTGCATGGGAACACTTAACTGCTTAAATTTAAGCAAAAAATAGAGTTAAGTAGCTGTATGAGAACATAAGATTAGAATCTATGTTTTGTGTCCCCTCTTGTTTCCTAACTATATTTGCTGCAACAAATTCATTTATAAATAAAATCTTTACAGTAATTTCATGTTTACCTGTCGGAGTTAATTATCAATATGATGCATTAAATAGAAGCATATAAGGATTCCAATAGATTTTCAATATACTTTATGGGTGTTAAGAAATATATTATTTTATGTTGCTTTTATGTGCACAGTATGTTCTTAGATTTCTGTATATTGAATGAGTCTGTGTTTTGTATTCACTCTTTGGAGTCTAGCTCTGCAGAACTTTAAGATGGAATGTATAAGTTGAAAGTTTAGAAGAAGTTATGATCCGGGAGGATCTAGAAGACTTGACCTCCCCCTCTCTACTTTTTCTCTGCATCGCTAAGAGCAAGCGGATTCCTTGGACATGATAGGGGCTAAGTTTCTATTGAAAGTAATGAAGCCTATATTAAGGAGGTGGCAGTTCAAACCACCAACCCCCCGCTTACTGTTCATGCCTCACAGCTGGTGCTTCGGCATAGCCTTAAAACAAATTTTGTTTGGAAACAAAGCCAGTCCGTGGAGGTAGGGCCCAAGCCCCTTCATTTACACAAGATCAAAACAATAATTAAACCATACAAACCCGAAATTAAGGAGAGCCCATGTTATAATATTTTAAGCCATTATTAAAAGATTATAAGGCTCAAATTAGGGTGTATGGAATATTTGTAAAATATTATTGTTTTAACCCCATTTTAGCATATGAAATTGTATATAACTGGGAGTGTTTGTCTTGTAAAGGCAATCAATTTTTCATTGTGAGAAGAATTTAGAATTTCTCTTGAAAAGAAATTGGAGAACAAGAGTCTTCCTGATTTTTGTAAGCACAAAAACATTTGTTAAATTGTAATACTCTCCAGTGCAATTGGGTTAAGAGGCAATTGAAGCCTAGCCCGTGAAGAAGAGTATGCGAGTGTCTTTAGGTGCATGTGGAGACTGTGAGAGATGTTGCAAGTTTGAAGCTTGGATGATGTAATAAGGTGGTTTATGCTTGGCGTCATCAATAAAGCGGTCCTACATTAAGAAGCGGACTTGGAGACGTAGCTCATATTGAGTGAACTCCGTTATCAAGCTCGTGATCTCTCTTCTATCTACTAATTCTCTTTTATTCGATTGATTTTCAATTTCTTCTTTATGTTATTGTTTAACATCATTAAGTTGTGCAAAGGATTAATTGAGCTTAGCTTTTGTAATTTCAACGGTTAAAAAACATAACCACGTAATTCTGTTTGCGATTGGGAAAAATCTGTAATTCAAATTAAGCACAATTTTATTTGTAAGCCTTAATTTCAGATCAAGTTATGAAGTTGAATAACAGTAGAATGAGAATAATAGTTGATATAACTTATATATCACATGTAAAATTCCCAAACATACCTCTTGCAATGAAAATAAAGTATTGCCCACTTACACATACATATATTATTGTAAATAAATGTAATATATGAACAGTATATTGCATATTCACACATACATATATTAATGTAAATGTTTACATATGGATAGTATACTTGATTCTTGGGTTTAACTTGAAATAGGTAAGCTTTGAGGAAGGAAGGATCTTGCTCATAAAAATAAGAGATAACGACATGATGATAGAACAAAATAATTTAGAGGCTATGCTTTGAAGTGAACTTATTCATTTCAAAGGACACTTTACATGTACACTTCAGCAAGTAGTAAGGGTTTGAAGTCTTTTATTTTATACATATTCATGTAAAATTTTGTATATATATAAATTTTATAAATGCATCTTAAATTTGATATTATTTCTTGTCTGTCATGAAAGATATATAAGTTAAAATTTTCTTTTCATTTACATGGAAGAGAAATAAGATTCTTTCTACAACAAGATCAAATGGATCGAGATTTTCTCTAAAAATATTATATATACAAATATCTTTCAATATAAGAACGTTTTAGGGAACCATATAAGAAGGTTTCACGGAACCATAACTAGGCATTTTAAAATTCAAATAATTCAATGAAGACAAATTTTCTCTCTACCCTACTATAATGGCATCATGAAGCCTAAAGTGGCTCTAGCCATACCCTCAAGAAAGAAGAAACCACTATATAATTATTGTGTTCAATGGTAATAGTATATTCACAAACCCATTTACCTTTTTAGACAAAAACAACACTCAAGCATATTCACCAACTTATCTTCCTACAACATTCCTAAGTACCCTTGTGAACTCTTCTCAACATACTTCTAAATGAAACAAGAACTATCACATAATAGACAAATTACCTACAAACGATTTAACTTGATAATAAAAAAGGAAGAAAGGATAACTTATCTCTTATGCATTTTTATCTCCATCTTCTTAAGCAAAGACTCCATCATTCCCTCAACTCTCTCCTCTCCTCTCTAAACTCAACAAGAAATCTCTAAAAAGAGAAATGGGTAACAACACACTTATTCTTCCCAACAATATATAAAGGAGTTACCAAATTGAACCCTTTGAGTGGGGATCTATGGAGTGTACTAAATTCCATCTATGAAGGTCTTTTTCTCATTGAAAATGGGGACATACACTTGGACACCCCATTGCACCAAAGTATTCACTCATAAAAGAGTTTGGGAGATGTGGTTGGTCTATCAGTTTCTCCACCCTCCAAATCTTCAAAATTTGTCATCCTCATTTCTAAGGGCTTTTGAGTAGTTTTATCATGACCAAATGGTAATATTATATGTCCAACAAGTACCTTGCCCATAGGTATAAACCTTAGGGGTTTACTTTTACATGAAGGTTTATAAACTCAAAATATAACAAAAACTAGAATTTAAGTATAAATTTATCTCTTTATTCTTCAACATTCAATAATTCATTTTTAAAAAGTTGAAAGTATAGAGAGAAAAATAAATTATCAACATTGTAAAATCATTGGGCATTCAAACAATTAACTAAACATAGAAGTTATTGAAAAAAAACAATTAAAAGTTATAGTGAAAATTAGTAGCAACTATTGGAAAAAACGGACTTAGATAAACATCAACATCACAAAATCAAAATTCAGATAGAAGTCATATTTAAATTAATCAAGCACTTGAACTAAGCTGAGTCATTATGCACACCCACAACTACAAAAATCTTTGTGATTAAAACCAAAAAACTAGTAATCTTAATCGATAGAGATGGAAAGATTTCTAACTTCTAATAAAGTTAACGAGAAGCCCAACGCATTGTACTCTCATAGTTGTTGGACTTGAAATTAATGTAATCCCTTGAAAACCACATGGCATAAATAAATATGCTGCTTGAAAAATACCAAAGGTGAAGAATCAAAATGTTAGCAACAAACTAACCCTGTAGAATTTGACAATTTTAAAATTAATTATAATTATAATTGTAATGTTCTCCGGGGTTAGTTTGTTGATAGCATTTGGATTCTTCACCTTTGGTATTTTTTAAGCAATGTATTTATTTATGTCATGTGATTTTCAATGGACTCCATTGATTGTGGGTCTAACAATTGTGAAAATATAATGTGTTTTTAACTCTATTAAAAGCTAGATATCTTTCCATCTATGTCAATTTAGATTAATGCTTTTTTGTCTTTGACCATGGGTGTTCATAATGACTCACCTCAGTTCAAGTACTTGAGTAATTGAAATATGGTTTGTCTTTGGGTTTGTATTTTATGATTTTGACTTTTATTTAAGTCTGTTATTTTTAAAAATTTATGTTGATTTTCTATGTAACTTTTCATTACTTTCTTCAATAAAAAAAAAAAATCGAAAATAATTGGTTGAATGCCCAATGATTTTATGATGTTCAAAATATTTTTCTCTATGTACCTTCAACTCAGAAAAATAATTGATGTAATGTTGAGGAATAAAGAGATGAGGTAATATTTTGATTTTAGTTTTTGAGTATTCATAGAGATGGACTTTATTACCTCTAACTAAAAAATTGAATGATAACAAAATTATTTTTTTATCATTTGTCATTGTTCTAGTTAGATAAAACTGGGAGAGGCCCAAACCATTATATAACCACTAAAGTGAAGAACCCAGGGGTGTCACAAGGAGTGAGAGCCCCAAACTAGAGAGCCAGCTGACAAAAAGGAACAAAACCTAGCTGAGGACCTTTGCCAAACACCAAAATTCTAGACAAAAGACTAAACTAGAAGATGATAAAAACAAAAAAGAACAACCACACCCCCCACTGAAGACACAAACCAATGGTCTACCTCTTGGGGGTCTTTTCCATTTTCTAGTATTGACTCATCATTATCACCTTCTTAGAGAAGGAGAGCCTCTTGTTTGAACCTTTTTCTTAACAAAACAGCAGGGGACTCTGGTGTAGCTTTAACCCTTGACACTAACGACTCCATCATCGTACAAGGAGAGAAATCCATATGTCATTTCCTTTTAGCATGCCTCCTATCAATTTCCTTCTAAATATCCTAGAGAGTTGTAGATTTTTTTCTTGTCATTTCATTGTTCAAGGCCATCATCTCCTCCTCTTTCATTTTGAGGGCTGTCTAGTTGTTTTGGAGCTCTTCAATTACCTTTGTTGTCTGCCTCCTATCATCCTTCTAGTCCACCTTCTCACTTAACTCCTTCATTTCCTCCTCCAATTGTTCGCACTTCTCTAGTTTATCTACCATGTCATTAGCTGCTAACCAAACTCATTGATCATTTCCACAAATTGCCCAGCTAGAAACTCTGATTCCCACCTTGAAAAGGGCCTCAAACTTGTTAATTTTTCTCTTCGCCACGTTGAGTTGGCCAAGGAGCCAATGGATTATGACTTCTTGTCAATTGTAGGTTTCAGAGAGTTTATTAACCTTTTTTGTAAGAATTGGAAATTTCCATTTCAATGGGGATTTAAAAAGGGAGGGAAGCCAAATGAGGTAGTAGAAGGGGTAGTAGAATTACCAATAGGGTTATCTGGAGTTCACTCTGATCTAGTAGACCAGAAGGAGGCGGAGTCCTTAGAATCATTCTCCTCTGCCTCTAACTCTTAAACAATGCATTCTATATTGGAAAGTATCAAGGGGTTCTCATTTTTAGCCAACTTGTTAGGGTTAACCCAAGCAGGGCTCCCTTTGAGCTTAGGAGTATAATTGGTTACTCTACTCTTTGGGTTTTGTGAAAGTTTGACAACTACAATGGGATTAAGAATAGGACCATAGGGGTTAAAATAAAGCCCTCTACTGGGGGTCATGTTCAAATGAAAATTATACAAACACAGGATAAGCCCTTGGTGTAGGGGAAGGATATTTTTAGCTTTGATTATAGCCACAGACTAGGAGATAGACAAAAAAAAGCCAGAAAGGGAAAGTCATCTTCACACCATACCTGAGGTGGTTGAGCATAGGGAAGATTTAGGAATAGAACCATTTGATTCTCCCATGTAGACTTATGTATTGTATAAGGAATAGTGCAGCCTCTTTCCAAACCCTAGGAAAATCGTCTCCTTTAAATCCACTCTATTGGCAAGCCACCTTCTCCCCCGACTTCAGGAACCTCATAAAATTTTCTATGTAGTTCCCATTGGGTTTCTTCGGGAAGGTTGTGCCTTCCACAATAAGACTATTAGTAGTCGCAATTGTTTCCATCAACATTGTAAACACCACACTCCCTAGTTTTAATAACTATTACTAGTGTGTACTATTATCTTATCAATGATGAAAAATAGATATCCTAAAACAAAATGAGATAATCCTTGATGCTAGATTTTTTTTTTTAAATTCACTATAAGAGAAACATCATGACTATATAACTTATCACCTATAGAAAAATCATTGTGAAGATATTTTTTTACAAATCCACTAAGGTACATGTGAGGTCCCATCCCTTTTGACAATAGTTACAAGCTCTTGTGTATGGACAAAGGATTTCATTATCAATAGTTAATCAACCTAAAATTAATATTTTTTTATTATTAATCTAGTGTTGACCATAGGATTTATGTTGTTTGGATATCCATCAATGCCTTGTATGAGGGTAGTATCTTAAGGTGTTGCAATGATATTTTACTACCATAACCCTATATTTTATGACCTCGCCATATGTGGTGACAGTAACGTTTTGTAGATGTGGTCAATACGTCATGTATTCCTACTTCATAGTTAAATATTTATGATGTCATTATCTTATACAAAAGAGTAGTAGTGATTTTATGTGTGTTTTTGAGATATATAAATTTAAGATAATAATTATTTCCTTATGGTTGATTATTGTAATGTCTTTCTTTTTCTCTTGTCACTTATTATTGCTAGTTGTAATTGTTTTTCTTTTTCTCATCATTTATCATTGCTAGTTAGTACTATGAGGTTATTCTCACCATCACATCATAAGGTTTAACTTTGTTAAAATATTTGGTATGATATCATGTTTAATACTACTTAAACTTATTAATTACTTTAAGAATAATTTTATATGCACTCTTATTAATTTCTTTAGAGTTATAATTTCATTTATAAATTGAGTTACTAATTGTTGCTATTTTACTAAGAGGCAATTATCATTTTGATTTTATTCAAGAATGATGTGCAAATCGACCTTGTTCTAAGAAATAAAAGTGTAAATATCATAGAGGACTATTGAATTGAAATCTTACATTAATTTTGAATGTGAATACTAGGTTATATTAATATGTTGAAATTAAAAAAGATCATGGCTACCCATTTTAAGAAATTATGCAAATTTAATTTTTTTCTTAATTTAATAATATAATGTTAAATATGTCATTTTGATTATTTATAGCATGGGGTATTGATTATTTATAGCATGGGGGTATTAATGGGAAAAGTGTCGAGATATATAAATCGCTAGTGGAAAGACTAGCGGACCACAAAACCCTAATTTTACCCACACTTCATGTTGTGAAGTTACATATTTTATTTAGATTCATTCTAATTGGATGATACCACTTCAATCCTTATTCACTGTATTTACCTTTATTTTTTAGTCATATTTCATTTATTCCAATTTTATCCGCCAGTTCAACATGAACAACTACATTTTCTTAGAAGTCCAAGAATTAATCAGAAGTTTTTATGTACATGGATGCCTACTATTGTAGACTTATGTCTAATTTGTAATTCCAAAAAAAATTACATGATGACTAGGACAAACATCATGCATCACTAGGAGAGACCTCCTAAGGTAAAGGAATTTAGGGTTATAAAGAGACCTAAGAGACTACTAACCCAATAATGTTGTTGGCCATCTGCAATCTTTCTTTTCTTTTCAACATTTTTTACACAAGACTTGCCTTCCTTTTTATGTTTTGGATCTTGCACATTTATCGCAATTTGCCTATTATTCTTTTCTGCACAAGCTTTCTTTTCATTCCTTAAACCATTCAGATCTCTATCTTTGACAATAACTAATTCCATATCATTCACTGCAACATCTGTACCTTTTGAAATATTATGTAAATGTGCAATTCCAGATATGCTAATATTTAGACTCTTACGACTTGCCATTTTATCAAAATACAAGAAAGTTGTTAAGATATTACTCAGAATTCTGGTCCTCGTTTGTTGTTAGAATTTCCTAGCTTATGACTTTCTTTCACAATGCCTCCCTGGCTTCAACAATGGGCCTTGCTTTTGCGGGGTCCACAAATACTTGCAAGACTTGTCCTTAACTTTTCAAACTTCAAACTCTCTCAATATTTTTCAACATGACATAATGGAAAGAGATAAATAGAGACAAATTTGGAATAGACACTGCAAAATATTTCTATTATGCTTCAAACATGATACAATGATGATAAAGGAACTACAATTATCAAGATCTGATACCAATTTCAAGTTGATACAATAGTATGCTTTGATACTAATTTCAAGTTGATACAATAGTTTTCCTTGATACCAAATTACAATGCAAGATAGAGCCAATATTACATCAAAGCTTTATCACATGAGACAAACTTCATAACCTATGCAAGTCAGTTTCTCATAATCCCTAGATCGCATGGAAGCACAAGGGTAGATGATACTTCTAGCTTGCTCCTATAAGACTCTTCACACCACACTCTTGATACAAGACTTTAGACACAATCCCTCCTGGTGCCCTCAATGAGCCCACAATGCCTCTATTTATAATAGTTGGACACCAAGGGGTAGATGGATTTGACCGGTAGGTGTTAGTGGTAGATGAAGTTGACCGAAAGATGTAGGTTGTGATGGTACTGGAAGATGTAAGCGGTAGATAAGAAAAGTAGATAAAAAGTAAGAGGAACTTTTGGAAGGTAGTAGAAGTAGAGTGGTAGATGGTAGTGTGTACTATGGAATCTTTTCATTATAGAGTGCGTACTCTAATATTTTCAAGCTCATGTAGGCCCATTACAATTTATTTAATAATTTCTAAAACTTTTATATTGACTCACTATTTACTACTTTATTAACTATCATTTTTTGTATTCTAGGAAAGTGAGATGGGCCACTTAACACTCGTAAGTGGCTACAGGGATCTTTCTTTTTACATAGGTTTGCATCTTGTTTTCAGGCTTCGCATGGCTAACATCATGGATTTTTTAGATAGGGTTGCATCCTACTGTCAGATCACTTCATAGCATAGAAAAACCCTTGTGCTAGTTGAGATGCAAGACAATGTCAATCCTTGCTTTATTACAAGCCTAATTATATACAAACTAATTATTTACAATACCATGATTTCCCACTAACCATTATCCCAATCCAGAATGCACCATCTACCAATATCAGGTATAAGCAAGAGACCACTGATATTATTTGGATTATCAAATTCCATAATATATCTGTAGTGATAATTATGCTTTAGTTTCTTGACAGCTAGTTTTCCATCAAGTGAGTACCATTCTCCCATCATTCTGGTATCTGAATGTTCAATATACCATTCTAGCTGACTACAAGTGAGATGCACACACATAATGAGAATATGCAATAGAGTATTTTTCTCAATGTCAGCCTTAAAAGGTGTTAGCTGAGATAATAGTATCTTGAAAGAAGGATTGAAAATATTTAAAAGGTTTGGTAGACTATGGAAACCATGTGGAAACTATCTTGTAATATCTCTACATCGAAGAATGATATGAACTTTTTTGTATCGTCTTACCAAATGCTTTAACACAACCAGTTGTCCTTTTGTCAAGAATGGAGATAGGACATGAATCTGCTTCCTTTTTGGGACTGTCTGGATATCTTCCCATCCATCATTTTGAAATATAGGGGATGGATTATGGAAGAAATATTTTTCTAAAATATTTCTCTGGCATTCTTCTGGAAGCTCTTTGATTCTTTGCATTCTGAAACTTGTGGATCCGCAGTCTCTATATCAGGTCTTTCATTTACATCCAACCTTTCAATCATATGGACAAAATTTATGCTATAAGGAATAAATTTAATCTCCTTATTGCTCAGGATTACCCCACTGTGAGAAAACGAACACTAAAATTGACTCCAAAAGTCCCAACCTAAGAGGATATTAGTTTTTATATCATCATTCTTCCAAAATGAGCAAAGATGACTAAGATCCCCTAGGATTACAAGAATGTCACAAGCTTTTTCTTTCGGAGTTTTCATGCCTCCAAACCCCCTTAATTAATATCTTATGAGTTTTCCAATATAAATAAGGTAAGACATGACTCTTAGCAATGCTAATTTTTGACCCTGTATTTATAAGAGTGGAAAACTTTTGATTGAAGCCTTCTATTTTGATATGAACTATTGGCCTCTTTGGGCTATCATGACACAATGTAGGGTTTGGATTGAACTGGGTATAGTATTGATCAGATACTGTAGGACCCAACTTGGACTAATTAGAGAATTTATTCTCGATTTGTGGCATGTTAACACTTCCATCAACTTTTATTATTCACTTCTATCATTTTCTGGGTTTTATCATTTCATCAATCTTCTCATCATTTTATTTTGGAAATATCATAGGTGACATTGACCTTGAATTTTCTTCTGAATAACTAAGAAAGAAGCCCTTTTAGAACAAGATTCAATAAATCTATGTTTGCAGGAACACTGATATTCTTGAAGATTCTATCTCTAGCTGAGATCTTGGAATTCATCTTGATCTTTTTGTGTTTTGATTTGTCATCACTTTTATAGAAAATTTTCTTGTAAGTAGCTTCTTTGCATGGTCTATGATAAATGCAAAATCTTTTCTTTCCCTTTTCCTTCTTTGAAAATTATTTCGAGAATTTATCTTGACTAGAATCTTTACCAACTTTGTGCCCTGTAGATTTTCCTCCATTTTGATTCTTATCAATAGAAATTGAATAAGGATGTTTCAAGCAATCATCAAGATCATTATTTTATTCTTTATTTTGTTGAAAAGATGTACATACCTCTGAAGAAATTTGTAGTTCCTTGCAGACATCTTCTTTTTGGGAAAGAGTTTATTTATCATGATCCTTATCTGAAAGCTTTTCTTTGTCCAAAATCTCTTCATTTTTAGATTCATCATTAGTTTGTGAATAACTTGCATCATTATGCTCAAAAGATATACTTTGACTACAAACAAATGCTAGATTAGAATCTTCTTGCTCTACACAACATTTTTCATCAAACAAGCTTCTTATTTTTGAAGAATTATCTAGTGTTTTGCTTCCCTTATCTTTAGAACTCTCATATTCAATTTGAATGTATTTTCTCAACTTATCTAGTAGCTTCTTAGCATTAGATTTCTTAGCATTAGATATTTTTTAAATCTCAGAGATTTCATCTTCTTTTTGTAATTACTTTTGCTGCAAAAGATTATCTCTAGAATCCCTTATTTTCATTACCCATGTTTCTATCTCCTTTTCAATTTTATCCTTTTCATTGTTGAGGCTTTCTATTTTTTGCAAATACCTTTCTTTTTGGATTCTTCTAGTTACTGTGTTTTCTTCACATCTGTAGGATTTTCTATTTATCTCTCTTTCTGATTCCCATTCTACTTCTTCAAGATCTTCTTTTAAAATCCTTATATAGTCTTCTACACATTTATCATATTCCTCATCTGTAATCTTTCTTTTCTTTTCAAAATTCACTTTCCTTCCTTTTTATGTTTTGGATGTTACACATTTATCGTAATCTTCCTATTCTTCTTCTTTGCACAAGCTTTCTTTTCATTCCTTAAACCATTTAGATCTCTATATTTGACAATGACTAATTCCTTATCATTCATTGCAACATCTCTACCTTTTGAGATATTATGCAAATGTGCAATTCCAAATATGCTAATATTCACTCTTACGACTTGCCATTTTATCAAAATGCAAGAAAGTTGTTAAGATCTTACATTAATTTTGAATCTAAATACTAGGTTCTATTGATATGTTGAATTTAAGCAATCATGGCTACCAATTTTAAGAAATTATGCAAATTTAATTTTTTTTTAATTTAATAATTTAATTTTAAATATGTCATTTTGAATTTTTATATCGCGGGGTATTGATAATGGGAAAAGTGTGCAAATATATAAATCGCTAATGGAAAGACTTAGAGGGGACCACTAAAACCCTAATTTTACCCACACTTCATGTTGTGAAGTTACATATTTTATTTAGATTCATTCTAATTGGATGATACCATTTGAATCTTTATTCACTGTATTTACCTTTAGTTTTTAATTGTATTTCATTTATTCCAACTTTATTGCTAGTTCAACATGAACAACTACAATTTCTTCAAAGTCCAAGAGTTAATGAGAAGTTTTTATGTACATGGATGCCTACTATTGTAGACTTATGTCTAATTTGTAATTCCAAAAAAAATTACATGATGACTACGACAAACATCGTGCATCACTAGGAGAGACCTCCTAAGGTAAAGGAATTTAGGATTATAAAGAGGCCTATGAGATTACTAACCCAATAATGTCATTGGCCTCTAGGCTCTTAGTGTGGGACCATGGTCTAATAATATCAATCAAACATTATCTTTATGAAAACGGAACCTTCCCTTCTTGACATGGTATAACCCTAAGGGTTAACAATTACTTAGAGTGTCTACTATAACTGAACAACACTTGAATTCTTTGAAATCAAGAGTTTAGTTACTTTTATGTCAGTCTTTATTTTCAACTACAAGTTGTGATTTAAGTAGAGAAAATATGGTTTCAACATGGTAGTAATCTTTTTTATGACATCGGGGGTTAACAATTATTTAGAGTAATATTGCAGGACATTCCAATTCTTTAGAAATCAAGAGTTTAATTAGTTTTTTGTGAGACTTTATTTCTCACTACAAGTTGTGATTTAAATGAAGAAAATATGGTTTTAACATCACTTCATTTTTAAAAAAATATCATTATTTACTAACATGCTACACTTTAAGGTTGTTATTTTATTCAACCCTTGAACAAAGATGAAGAATGTGATCAACAAGTTGCTTGAGAGCAGATAATTGATATTCTACCAAATCACAACACTTATCTGCTTAATTTTTTTATTTATATTTTAAAACATCTTGATTTAATCATAAGGAAATTAGTTTAAAACTTATGATGTTACTTGAAATAATTTAATCCACATATCCCCTTGGTATGACATTGAAAAGATGGTCTATGCTAGTTGTGGGTAAATAAGTATTGCAATTTTTATACTATGCTAAAACATCCTAAACATCTTCACTAAAACCATAATGAACCTTGCAAAGTTTAATTTGTTAAAACTACACTATGAATTTTAATGACTAACTCACTTTAGATCTAAATCGATATTTATTTTTTTGTGAAACCATTTGACTAATTAGATGTAACCACACTATTATTTACTCGTTTACTAAAAAAAAAAAAATCATAAGGCTAGGGTTGGTCTAGCAAAGTTCATCTACCTTTTAAAATTTATAATTTTAAAATAAATAAATTAAAGATAAAAAGTAAAGAGAGAAACAAACACCATGCATACATGGGTATATACTAGGGTTTTTTTCAGAATTATGGCAAAATATAGGGAGACTTAGATGGATGCAGCGGATTTGTATTTTCCTATGGATTATAAAAAGAAGCTCCTGCCATTACACAAGGCGAATCAGGTCATGTGGCACAATAGATTTTTCAAAATGGGATATGGGTCAACAAATGTAAGGGAAAAATTAGGGCAACAAAATTTCACAAGTTGCTCCAAACAAGAATACCTCTAAACTAATCTTTACACGTTAAATCTTGGGGCGTAGTTCTAAACCTCCTAGATTCTCCTTTTGATTTTTTGGCTAGAGATCTTCAGGCAAATGCATCTGGGAGGTAATGTCTCTCTTTCATTATAGTAAAAATAATGATAAAATAATTTAAAAATTCATGATTAAAAAATTATTTAATTATTTTCTAGATTCTAAAATGATTAAAGGCAAAACTATGATGAAAAAAACTTAAAAGATGGATATGTTTAAGTAAATTATTTTTCTTTCCCTCTTGCTTTAGGTTTGGCATCTTTTGAAGAATCTTCAAATGACAAATAATGGTTCCAATGCTATAGAGGTTTTTTTGGAAAGATCTTCTTGACATAAGTATATAGTTGTGCTTTACTTCTTTCTCTATTTTGAGGGTTGATAGTTTTCCCCTCTTTTTGGTCTTATTATCTTGGTGCATAATAGGGTAATGTTGCAAAGAGGGATGGATGATATAGTTTTCCCTCATTTTGGTTGTAATATCTTATATGTAATCAGTATTTTATATCAATATATACAATTATTAACATATATTTATAAAAAGAATATTTGGGAACAATTGATATTAACCGTGGGAAGGAATAAGCAAGGATTACTTGAACAACTTGAGGCATAAAAAGGAAAAACAAAGGGAGCACATCAAAAGACTACATCAAATGATAAAATTTGGAGGAGAAGGTATGTCATCTATACCAATTGATTTTATGTAGAATCAAATACCAAAACACCTGTTGATGATATAAATGATGGATCAAATTTATCGAATGAAAACCAAGAACAAGCACCAATCATTACACCTATTGAGACAAGGAATGATCAATCAAATGTACCAAATACAAATTGAGGACACACCAATCATAACACCACCTAGAATTATTCGTAAAAGACCAAAGTATTTAATGGACATAGGTGAAAACATCTTGAAACCAATGCCCAACAAAATTGTTGACAACATTGTAGAAGAATGGCCAAATGCAATATGGAAAAATTATTTTGAGAGCTTAAGTAAAACTAGAAAGTACCAAATTGTTTGTTGAAATGATTAAAAATCTCAATTTTAGAGACACTTTGAAGATTATTAGCTTAATATCATCCAATGCCAATGGTGAAAGAAATATTGTAAGAAATCTAATTAGTGTGTATCAATCAATAGTTACAACCTCGCACACTAAAGATAGAAATATTACCTGGTGTGTTATTACATCAAATATAATGAGAACAAAACAAGAAATATATATCTTGTTTGATTAACAAATTAAGTAAGTCACTAAAGATAAGTAGAAAAAAACTACTCAATTCCCTTGAGAGTCATAAAAAATTAAGGATGTTAATAGTAATTCTCTATAGGCGTTATTGGGTAGACTTCCATGTAAAGACAAGGTTGTTGTTTTGTTTTTTTGCTAAGTGTAAAGACAAGGTTGTTGTTGATGAACTAAGAGAATTAATTAAAAAAAATTGGCAAGATAACACAAGAATTTCACCCAATCAAATAGATTTTGGTAGAAGGAGAATAGGATCTCAAAATCATGAACCACATCCTAAACACTTTTTGGATATGACTTTTAAAACAAAATTTTATGAAAATTTTATTTCAAAGGTATCCTCAAGTAAGAAATATTCAAAGGTTTTTTGAAATAGCCAAACTTTTTTATGTTAAGATAAATCATGCATGCACTCATGTTTTTGTAGGATGCATATTGAATTTTCTGTGTTATGATATTTATCGTCATATATGTGTTACTTTGCATACTAATTCAATGTTTTGCGGGAATGTGGTATAGAAGACCTTCATAAATCAACAAGAGACTTTATTTCAAGTGTATTATGTAAAAGAGATTATGGCTGCATGTTTTATAGGAATTCATGTTTGGAAGGATCATGTGTTACTTGTGGTAGTTTGCAACATTTACAAAGATGTGCACATTTAGAGAGAACATGTGAAATTGGAAAAAAACTAGTTACTCTTAGAAAATACAAGTCAATAACAAATGGGGTTGAATATGAAAAGAGTTGAAGAGATGTGAGTTAGTCAATACAAATATTTTTGTGGTTGAATTTATGAGGATTTTTCAAGAGAAACCAATTTATGAGTAAACAATGCATACACAAAGAGCTCGATCATTAGATGCACAATGGAGGTTATGTAAGGATACATTTCCTCTTGGTATCATTGTTTCTATTGTAGATTTTTTTAGGAATCATACACTACAAATGAAAAATGAAGTGCAATCTTAGTATTACCCCTTTGTGTGGGTTACTATTTTTTTGCACATAGTATCCATGAATGTAAATCATATCATAAAGGAAGAAAAAGAGATATTAAGAGAATATCACTTCTACTTCAGTAACAATTGCACTCGTTCCACAAAGTTTGTGCAAGGCTAATTTCAAATTTTCTATGATAATATAAGGAAAAGAAATATTATATACAATCAACCCATCATATGGTGAAATAACTACACATCATAATTCAATAATTCGAAGATGTTCTATTGGCTAAGAAGGATGCATGTGATGAGTGGTGTTCAACATTTTTGAAATTTCACTAAGGCTAGACATGGAAAGGGAGAGAATTATAGTGCAGGAGCATGTGTAAAAAGAGCCCTAACTAGAGAAGATTTGAAGTACCTTAAGGTGGTGCTAAGTTGACTGATGCAACAATAATTGTGCAATGGTGTAACTCCGATAAGACAAGGTAATCAAAGTAAGTCTATGGTTTCTATATACTTTTGGTTTCTAAATGAATCTAATATTGTAAACTACCAAGATTTGTGTGCACTTACGAGATTGAATAAGTTGCACTTGTTTAGAAGTTCAAATACAATTTTAATAATTATTTATATGAGAGATTGCATGATTTTGTTCTACATGTATGAATTTTATATGGAAATATTATGAGTCAAAAGAGTGAGTTGACAAATGGTCTTGTAGACCTTTAGTTCCCATTGACAAATATCAAGTTCCACATGTACTACAATTGAAACAAATGGAAATATCACAGAACTTTAACCATGTATTTGACTTAGTGCAACAAAGTATTATGATTTATTAATTATTTGAAATTAAAATTTTAACTCATTTTATTATATTTTACACGATATTTGGAATTAATTTATTCATTTAATAAAATGTAGAACTTATGTGTGTATGCAATAATTATTGATGAGAATAATTAAGAAGGAATGGATTACTTATTGTTTCATTGTAAAGAGGAGAAAAAATTTGACTACCACACTCACTAATGGAGAGGGTATTGAGTATCCAATAAGGTCTATTATTGTCACACGAACATGGCTTAGAAGGTACCCTATCAAGAAATTAGATGTTTGGTTGTTTGATGACTTTGACACACATATTCTTCATGACACTAACCTTGTTATTACAATGAATACTTAATTGATTAAATATCATGTTAGAACACTTAAAAATAATTTATGGAATGTTCACATGAAGCTAGCCACAAGACAATACTTGACACTATAAGGGTTAGAACTGATCCACAAGGTTCAATAGATAGAATTTAGGCCAATTATAGGTTTTCAGTGTGTTGGAGTATTTGATCAAATTGATTCTACGAAAGGGTAGAATTATTTCAAAAAATTTGTATATATTGTTGGCTATATAACATATCATATATTCATTATGTTGATTGGCAGTTTGGATCTAAGCATAGCTAAGATTTCTTCTATCTATATGGCTCAAAAATTGTATCTATGATCACTTGAAATTTATTTGTACACTAATGCTAATTTATCTCTTTGTTTCTATTTTTTTTTTAATCTCGTGATGGTTTTCTTCTTTCATCTAATTTCTTTAGGAAGGTCATATATGTTTCATACAATACATTAACATTTTAGGCAACTAAATTGTCATGGTTCATTAGATTTTTCACTTGCATAACTTATTAGACTAATCTATCTTGGAATTGATCTACTTTTTCATAAATTTTCTCAAGTTCGATATAATTCTTATTTGAGTAAACTACAAATTATTCTTATAGTGATTTATTTTAAATCACTTACTATGTGAATGTTATGAGCTTTTTCTTAATGTCTAGTCAATGTAACAAAGTGAACAAATCTGGCATGGGCATAGATGTTTTTATTTTATATTCTATGGGAAAGCCCCAAAGAGAACAACCCTAAGATGATGAGAAAAATTTAATCAATAATTTGATAAAAGGGAACATTTCTTGTGAAAAGGGGCGAGGAGACATGGGTGAAATAGTGATGCTCTTATCAAAGCATATAATGTTATATTAGACAACAAAATGTTGGAATCAACTCTTAATTCTTGCAAGGGATGTATAGAGGATTTACAACTAAATCATACATCCACAAAGGATTTGCCACCTATGCAAAGTGAAAATATACATCACTCTCATATAGTATTACATGGTTTTCTACAAGTCTTTCACATGATGGTTGTAAACAACATTGTCATTTCTTTTGGAATTTTTTCCCATGCCATATCCACTTTCATTTAAGCCATGAGTATTATGTAGAATGTAGAAAATATATTTTCTATGGTTGGTAAATCCCATTACTATTACAACCAACTAGTATATACTAGATGTTTCTTAATGTGTAAATAGTTAATTGTTGACTTGTCTAATTATATTGTAGATGGAAATGATTTCTTAGAATCATTAAAAGATGAATTTACTGATCGCAAGTCACCAAGTGAACTCAATCTGCTAGAAATTTAGATATTTCCATTAACTATCCATCAAAGTCATGTTAAAAATTATATTTTGGGGTATGGCAATTGTTAACAACAAAGTTAAATGTAATATCTTGGACTAGATTGTACAATGTTTTTATATGAATATTACTTGTCGAGCTAGAAGAGAAGAAGACTTACAGGACCAACACAAGTTATTTTCTTCCTCAAATATCATCTTGCTAGATAATTTAGACAAAGATGTGAACCCATTAGATGTATTAGGTATCATTCACTAACCATCTTGTTATTCTCTAGCATCCACAAGTTAGTAACATATGCACTCATATTTAAGATTAAAATCATAGGCTAGCTTTGTATGCACCTAAAGCCTAATTGAGACATAGCAACATCAAATGCTACTATCAAAATTGATATCATGATTTTTTCATCCCTGTTGGTTAACATATTTTGTTCTCTCCAAAATATAATAATATTGACCCCTAGCCCAAGCAAGAGAATAAACTATTAACAACAGTTGGAGAAGTTGCAACTATTTTTGCAACTTTCCTCTGAATTTGAGAGTTACAACTTCCTCTTATGATATAAATTTAGGTTTTTTCAAGGGCGCTTTTAACCAAAAAGCAAGAAAGGTGAGACTTTTAACTGGAAAGCCTTAAAGGAAAAGGAAAGGGAAAGAAGTAACATGCAAATAATGAAAGAACTTTCCCAATTAACCACCGACAAAGCCACTATTACACAATATTTATGCAAAGATAAAAACCATATAACAATGATTAATGGAGGAAGAACAAGTACTTCAATACCTCAAAGCAAAGAAACATGAACAGAAAAGTACTTTTAGATTTGTGCTTTGATAGTCTCTTTGACATTAGTGGATTCGTTATGATCTATGTTGATGAAGTTATGACCTGGACTAATATGTTTTTGATTAAGGCAAAAATGGGTTTTGAAGGGACCTGAAACCCTTTACAAAAGTAGATAAGTTTTGACTTAACAAGACATTAAGCCCAAATTTATCACAACAACAAAATAGCCCCATAGAAGACAAATCCAATGAAACACTGATGGAGCAAAGACAGTGAGAACCAGGGAAAGAGTTCCCAAAAACAATGATATGGGTTTTAGCAGTAGGCTCCCCCAACCAAAAACCATTAGGATTTATATTTTTCACTACTCTTGTGGGACCGAAGAGTCATATCAAAAGAGGGTTTCAAAGATTTAACTTTCTTACTCTTAACAGTAATCCAACCCTCCTCCACCTGACCTGGACTAATATGTTGATCAGGCTTATGAACACACTATTCATGTATATATTATATTGCTTATGAGTTTATGATGACATCTTGATTATGCTAACCCTATTCCATGATAATGATGATGATTGAATTGATGTTATGATGACTGTGACTATCTTCTAGTGTCTTCGTGATAGGGACGATGTCATACCGCTCATTGTGAGCATGATATGGCGTTGTGATTCTCTATCACTTGCATGATTATTTATGATATATTATTGTAAATGTTGCATTGTGGATATTGGTAATCACAGGATTGTAGGTACGAGACATCGACTCCACCTAGTCTCATAGGTTTCAGCGTGTCTTATCCCAATGGCAAGTTTTTGGAGATAGCATGTGTTTCCCTTTCATACTTTAGGCTTTTGTCTACCTTGTTAGGTGTGTTGTGGCATAAGTTGGTGGTTAGAGTCTTGTGTCGATGTTCGACCCTATCTCTGGTTGCTTGAGATGTTGTATGTCATTTATATGTAATTAATATTGATTAGTATAGTACCAATACTATAGTTGATTTATTTGATGGTTTGATTATTTGATTATTATTTGGTTGGTTATTTAATATTTATTTGTATTGGCTTGATTAATGATTAGTTGAGCTTGATATATTTAATTAATTGATTTAATGTTTATTGGATATTAGTAATTATTTATTGTTTATTAATGTTCTATTATGTTGGTTTGATATTATATTTAATTGGATTTTATTGTGTTAGCTTTCTTTATTTAATTTATTATTTATTAATTAGTTTGATTTATTATTTATTATTAATTAAATAGGGCCTTTTGGATTATTTTAATTTATTTATATAGTTGAGACTTTGATATTTAATTGTAATTAAATTATTTGGGCTATTATATTTTATTTGCTCATTAAGATTACTTTATGCTTTTGTTGTATTAATCCTCTTTTATTATTGATTGAGTGATTAAAATATTAAATATGATATATTATATAGTTTACCTACCCCTTTATCATATTGGTTGATTTCGTGGGGGTAAGTAAATAGTGTTATTAAATGTTACTTGACTCAATATTGTGCATGGTAGATATATTATATAGTTTTATAGAATATTTTGATTGGTTGACATTTTTATATAGTTTTGGAATTAATTGTCTATTTATTTAATTTTCTGTAAATATTGTCGATTTACCATTTAGAAGAATTTGGTTTCCATTTTGGAATCTCAATTGGATTGAAGCTTTGATTGTTGGATATTTTTCGTGATTTCAATTTGGAATTTGCTTGAATGGATTTGACGAGTTGGATTTTCTCTTCTTCGAATTTCTTTGCCAATACTTTGAATTACCCAAGTTGGAGCTTCAACTCTACTTTGACATTTCAATTTGAAAAGATTGTCTTCATCATTTTTGTTGAAAGATTTATTGTGAGATAGATTTGAGTGTTTCAAGATTGCAATTTGGTTTGGGGAAAATATTTGTGTATACTTTTGTGTATGTGTGTGATATTGGCATAATCTGAAAATGAGCGTTGTCAGCAATGAATGTTCTTCATTTCCTTTATGATTCTATGTTTTCCCCTTCCTAGTGGTTTTTTAGGCTTTCAAATGCCTTTGTATTGATTTTTTGTACACCATTGTGCTTTACTACATCTCCTTGTGTCGCTATGTGAGTTTGATGTATTTCTGAGTATGACTGTGTAAAGGAGGTGCAGGGATTTGGTGTTGACTTTCATCCGTGAGACTTTGTGAATTAAATTTTATGTTATCATGGTTTTTTTTTGTCCTCCCTCACCTTTTTGGAGCTTCATCTATTCATTTTGTGAGCCCATGTGCAAAACTGGGCATTTTCATCACTTAAAACTTTTGTTTTTTGCAATTTTTGTTCTCTGAACTCTATGTGATAATGTTTGGCATAGATGCACTAATGTTTATCATGGATGTGCTAGAGAATGTTCCTTATGCACTAATCTACTTCCCAGATGCGCTAGACTAGTTCTTTAATGTGTTGATTTGCCCAGAGTCACCAATTTTGTTAGTTTAACTCAATGTGAATGCTTTACGGATTTTGTGCTTTTACCAAAGATTTTTTGTGATTATCTTGAGTTATCAGAGTGGTCTTTTGATTTTGTACTGATCATTTCATTTTTTATTTTGGATCCGATAATATGGGTTGTGTCTTACCATTTAGGTTTGTGCTTATTGTTATGTTTTGATGGTGAAGGCTCTTGCTTTATATGATGGCTTTATGATTTATGTTGTGCTTTAGTTTGGTATCAGTGGTATTGTGATTATGGATCTTTTTCATGATTGAGCCTTCATGATGTTATTGTGATGTCATTTTCATTTATGTTTCACCCCAAGGTATTGGTCCATGGATAGGGAGAGTGGGCTCTTGCATGTGTAGGACTGGGGTCATGAGAAATAGGCTTCAAAGAGGATTCCTTTTATGGATTCTTAGGGTCTAGACCTTTCATGGGACCACATGAAGAGTTTTCCTTTGTAATTTCAAGTGATAACCTTAATAAATGATCAGTGGGTTTGGGTAATTAGGATTTCATTTAATCGAAATAATGAATAGTTTTTGGGACCCAACGCTTAGTCCTAGGGAGGATGTTTTAAAATAAGCTTGACAAGACCGTGGAGATGGTAAGCCAAACTCCCTTGATTTCTCATAAGTTGAGATGGATCCACATGTCTATCAAGGGTGCGGGTGGAGATCCCAATATTTATATATTATGCCCTTCTTTGTGAGGATAGAATGTGATGACACTCTTCCCTACATGTGTCCATTATCCTTATGCCTTGATTTTTTATTATGCCTCTAGGAGTTTAATGATTTATGATTAGCCTTGTGATGTAATTTGATTCAATGTTTATGGTTGTCATTTGGTGGATGTCTTGTTGATTCCCTTGGTTGTTACGTTTCAACCTAGGTCTTTAGTGTGAGTTGAAATCCCATGTCTTCTCCTAACATAGGGGTGGTTTCTATTTGGTACCACATGGTCGGGCAGTTGATGTATTTTTTCATTAGGATGTTCTTTGTTGGATGGTAGCGCATGTGGATATGGTTCCTTTGATTCTTCATTATACGGATAGTTGTGTAGCTGATTTCTATGCATTTGAGATAGTATATTGTATCATGACATCATTGTAAATGTAAAGGAGACAATGTTCTAGTGCCTTGTTTTCTTATGTAATAGGACATGATGATGTAGAAACTATGATCTTGCAATGGAATAAGATATAGTATTAATTGTATGATTCATGTTGTAAGAATGTTCATTATGTTAAGATTGAGATCTATATTAGAATAGGATTTGAAATGGTTAGCTATATGTAGGAAATGGTGTTATAAGATAATCTTCTTATAATTAAAACCTATTTGGAAGATAAACTAGTATTTGTTGTGTAGACTTGCATACAGTTTTGTTTTGTTTTGTTTTTTTTGTTTTTTGTTTTTGTGTGTGTGTGTGTGTGTGTGTGTGTGTGTGTGTGTGTGTGTGTGTGTGTGTGTGTGTGTGTGTGTGTGTGTGTGTGTGTGTGTGTGTGTGTGTGTGTGTGTGTGTGTGTGAAAAGTGTAATGGTTATTCTTAAGGAAATAATCTAGTTCTATTTGTAGGAGAAGGATACATATATAGATTTATGATATGATAGATGAATAAAGGAAGATAATGGAATTAGGATATGATTTGATTCTTTAAAATGAACTTAGAGAGTTAATGGGGTTATTAAGATATGCATTCGATAGCTCGTGATTCTCATGATAAGAAAGTAATTAATTGGGAAATAATGTAATTATTTTAATAGGTGTTAATGTTTTCTTGATATGGATGTGTTATGTGTTAATGATAGTAAGTAATGGCGTTGAGATACTCTAGGGAATGAATGTTAGAGAGATGTATTTTTGTGATGTTATTTATGCTTGCATTATATGTTGCGTTGTTTATGGTTATGGTCATGATGTTTTTAATCATTCATGTATAATTTCATCTATGATCTTGAGGAATGATAGTTTATTATGTTGCATTAGTAGATGTTTTTTAAAAAAAATTATCTCTATTTGTTAGTTAGTTTAGCTATTTTCTCTAGGGTATTTTGGTGAGCTTTACAACATCCATATGAGAAGAATGCAAATTTATCCATTGTAGCACAAAGTCTAATCATGTTAGATGAACTATTCAGAAATTCCCTTACTTGTTATTAAAGTATATAAATTAACTTCAAATTTCTTTTGTCTTTCATAAAACAACACAAAGTCTATTTTTTCCAAAATCTCCCCCCCACCATTAATCTACTTTCCTACCCTTTTTATAACTAAAATCCATTTGTCGTTTCAGAGTAACAGTTTCTAGGAGGGTAACGGTCTTGAAAATGATCATTTCAAAGATTGCCCTAGATAAAGTAAAACTTATCAAAAATTATTATATTAATATTAAACCCATACCATAAATAATCCTAATTTTCTATTCCTTCATCGAGTATTGGATTTTTGCCTACAATTTGATTTTTGATTATCTCATCTTTCATTTCTTCTTCAATCAACACCCAAAGAACCACTGCAAATTTTTCTTCATCCTGTATCCATTCTTGAGAAAAAACAGTCAGACTAAAAAGAATTTCCTCTTGCATGTCTTCAACATCAAACTGTATCACTGGAGCCTTCCCTTTGAGCACCATCTTCCTTTGTCGTCTAAAATATTAATTACCAATGTTTCTTCTCGCAATTATTTCTTCTTGTAATCGTGGTTTGTGATTTGCAACTTGCTCCGCAATTTTACCTAATAAGGCAATTGTCTTTTTGTATCCTACAAAAACTGTATGTTGCTTCCATGCAAGGGTATGAAACCCTTGGATAATATTCCCTTGCTCACCTTTCAACCAATTTAGGTTAGGGTTAACAACCAACAACTGATTATCACAAGGCAAAACCATCCTGACAAAGGAAACTCATGATATCATGTAAGAAGTTTATTAAATTTCATCTACAAAAGGTGACAATAGTAAATGCTATGACTCATGTCGCCACCTTTACATGCCTTCATCCATTTAATCAACCATTAATGAGGGTACTTTCAAGTCTTCATTTGATTCATCCCTTGGGAATTGTGAAATATATGATAAGTAGTTGACCTAAGAGCTTACGAAGCACGAAAAATGAAATTTTAAATTCCCCAATACCGGACATCAGTCTGTTAGGCAGTATCGACAATCAGGAAGAAACAAGAATTTCAAATAGTGTTGATTTTTTATTGCCACCTGATCGCCCGAGAGACAATGGTTATTCTTTGGAATCACAGTATCAAATCAAATTGGAAATTAGGAAGTTTGAAACATGGTTCTAGGGTATTAATTTTTTACTGATTAAGGTGCAGTCGATAAAACATAAGTGGGCATTTGTGAATTTTAAAAAATAGAGGGGTTTTAACAAGTGTCTTTGACTAGAGACAAGAACTACGAAGGATGAAACAAAGGACACAGAATCTTAAGCAAGACTAGTGTATTATCCTTTGGGCCACAAAGTCAAAGGAATAACAAGAGAATAGAGGAGCAGAGGAAAACAAGGTAAGAGACAAAGGGAAAAGAACATACCAAAACCAACTAACACTACAACACTCCAAAACTATTTACAAATATGTACAAGGGTAAGAGCCCCTTACCTCAAGAAAATTGCAAATGAATCATGCAAAACCATTAACGAGCTGGGAGAAATATAACCCTCTACGAAAAAGTGAGATATGGCCATGTAGAAAGCATGAAAATGATAGCCACATTGTGACTACTAGGACTTTGAATTTTAAACTAATGACATCCAATAATTTTTTGAATACACACTGGTGCCCAAAAATCTATTTTTCACCAAAAAACTCCAAATTGTACACCATTTCTTCAAGACCAACGAGAAAAATTGACTCATTACTAGTGACCCTTTTTTGACTTCCTTTGAAAAGAAAGTATCTAAAATCAAACACTCTTCTTGCAAATTGCAAGCTAAATCAACTTCCGAACATATGAAAACCGATTGTGGTTTTTGAACATTGCATTCTTCAAGCATAGGTTCAAATTTAGTAAAAATGGCTTCTTCTTTGTTTGCACAAATAAAATCATCACTGGGAATAATAATACATCAAGGGAGAAGTTCACCAGTAGTTTTATTAAGTCTAACCACTAAAGTATTAACTTTTTCATTTTCATTTCCATGCATGTATGCTTTATCTGTTGAATTAACATCATAGGTAAAAAGATTTTGAGAAGAAAATGTGTAGGATTGTATGACATCTCTTCTAGAAAATGGATTTACCTCTCCTTTCCATTTCTCATGTTCCTTATCAAAAAATCTAAAAGATGAATATTCAAGTTGCATATATGCCATAGTGCAAAGATTTGATTGTTCCACATCTCCCATACTTACTGGACCTCTTGGATCTTTCTCAACTTCCTTGTATAGGAAGTTAATGTCATCAATCATTGGATCATCAAAAACAAAAATTTCCATGTCTGAATCATGATTCCAAAACCCTTTTTCAACCTGTTCTACCTCTTTAACCACTTCAATAGTATCAAAGGTAAAAGCTTCAAGTTTAGGACAAAAAGAAAGTGTAGATATAGTGTCATTCGTACCTTTTTTTATGTTACTGAAATCACCAATGAATGCATTTACTTCAACTTTAGTAATGTGACTATTTGTATCTATAGCTCCACATTGGAAGTCATCATACGAACCCTTCAAGCACCAACTTGGAATAAAGGCAATAATGTATTGGCTTAGCAATGCTTCTTCTTCAAGAGGCATGAATGATTGCTCAATTTTGCTGGTTTTCATGCATGTCAAGAGAGGTTTTAATATTTTATCTTCAGCTTGGTTATTATTCCATGGTGTCAATGAGTTGTTGGGTTTAGTCCATTCTTGGACAAAATCTTGCTCACCAAAAATAGAAAAAATTATAAGAGACCTGATATTCCTGTTTTGGGCTTTCTTTGAGCAATCTTAACTTCTCAAATCCCTTTTGAAACTAATGATTTATACCTACAAGATATTTTAGCTTATGAAATTTTTTATGCACTCTTCTTAACAACAATATAGATCTTTAATCTTCTTATGGATGTAATCCTTTCTTTTCAGCTTTAGTTATGCTTTCTCTGAACTCTCTCCACAATGACTAGAGTAAATTATCATATTTAGCCCATATCTCTTCAAATGTTGGTACAGGTCTTCTTCTGGGTTCAGACTAATTTCTTTGATTAGTTCATTATTGAACCATTTTCTATGATTCCAAATTAAAAAGAGTCATCAGCCCGATTACAAGTGAGGCAATATGGATAATAGAACAAACAAGTCACCAATCATTTATTCCCTAAATAAGGCAATATTTAATCTTCCCTACCTAATATTTTTCTTGTAAATCCAAACTTCTTTCTTTCCCTAACAGAGTCACCAAAAATCTATTGGTTAACAGATTTTGTTCTCTCCAAAATATAACAATATTGATCCCTAGCCCAAGCAAGAGAGCAAACTATTAACAATAGTTGGAGAAGTTGCAACTTTATCTATAACTTTCTTCTAAATTTGAGAGGTATAGATCCCTCTTATGATATAAATTTAGGTTTTTTTGGGTATGATTTTAATTAGAAAGCAAGAAAGGTGAGGCTTTTAACTGAAAAGCCTTAAAGGAAAAGGAGAGGGAAAGAAGTAACATGCAAATAATGAAAGAACTTTCCCAATAAACCACCAACAAAGCTATTGTTACACAATATTTATGCAAAGATAAACACCATATAAAAATGATTAATGGAGGAAAATTAACTTCAAATTTCATTTGTCTTTCAAAAAACAACACAAAGTTTGCTTTTCCAAAATTTCCTCCCCCCCATTACTCTACTTTCCTACCACTTTTATAACTAAAATCCATTTGTCATTTCAGAGTAACGATTTCTAAGAGGGTAACAGTCTTGAAAATGACCATTTCAAACATCACCCTAGATAAAGCAAAACTTACCAAAAAGTATTACTAACATTAAACCTATACCATAAATAATCTTAATTTTCTATTCCTTCATAATTTTTGATCATCTCAACTTTTGTTTTTTCTTCAATCAACAAGTAGAGAACCACTACAAATTCTTCATCATCCTGTAATCTATTCTTGAGCAAAATCAATCAGAATGAAAAGAATGTCCTATTGCATGTCTTCAACATCAGGTTATATCACTAGAGCCTTCCCTTTGATCACTATCTTCCTTTGTCATCTGAAAGGTTAATTACCAAGGTTTCTTCTCACAATTATTTCTTCTTGTAGTCGGTGTTCATGATTTTCAGCTTGCTCCGCAATTTTACCTAATAAGGCAATTGTCTTTCTATATCTTACAAAAATAGTATGTTGCTTCCATGAAAGGGCATGCAACCTTTGGATAATATTCTCTTTCTCGCTTTATGGCCAATTTAGATCAGGGTCAACAACTGGCAACTGATTATCACAAGGCAAAACCATCTTGACAAAGGAAAATCATGATAGCATGTGTTACGTAGGCTAGCTTCTAAGAATGGTTTATTATATTCCATATGCAAAAGGTGACAATAGTAAATGCTACGACTCATGTCACCACTTTTACATGCCTTCAGTCATTTAATGAACCATTAATGAAGGTACTTACAAATCTTCATTTGATTTGCCCATTGGGACTTGTGAAATATGTGATAATTGCTTAACCTGGGAGCTTACAGAGCACAAAAAATGAAATTTTAAATTCCTCAATACCAAACATCAGTCTGTTAGGCAGTATTGGCCATCAGGAAGAAACAGTAATCTCAAACAATGCTAATTT
Organism: Cryptomeria japonica; assembly: GCF_030272615.1. Taxonomy (NCBI): domain Eukaryota; kingdom Viridiplantae; phylum Streptophyta; class Pinopsida; order Cupressales; family Cupressaceae; genus Cryptomeria; species Cryptomeria japonica. The sequence goes on along the minus strand of NC_081407.1, from coordinate 687,389,945 downwards.
TTTATTACGACTCAATTGCCCGATAGACAACTGTTCTTCTTTGGAATCACGGTATCAGATCAAATTAGAAATTAGGAAGTTTGAAACATGGTCCCGAGGTATTAAGGTTTTACCGATTAAGATGTAGCCGATAAAACATAAGTGGGCATTTGTGAATTTTGAAAAATGGAGGGGTGCTAACAATCCAATGTCCATGGTTTGACCTAGGTTGATATGTTATTTCACTAGATAGTTTTGTCCTTATTGTGTGATACATCCTTTTCATGGAGCACATGAATAGATTTATCTTCCCTACATATGGCCTACCTTAGAGTTCACCAACCCAACTAACATGTTCATGCAATTATTTTAGCCCCGCAATATGAAGAATGAAAAATATGTCTCCCAACATCTTGTTACTTATTACATTTGATGCTCTTTTCAACTGTGGAGACATTCTTGCAATTTTGAAATGGATCAAATATTTTCAAAACTTAGAGAGATTGATATGTTATAGCTTTGCATGAACCTATAGGTTTAGATGAAACATTTTTATGTGTAATCGACCCTGAAAAACAATCCATCAGAGTTTGACATTTTTTTGCACTTAGAGATCTTAAGAGAATGCACCCACCCAATGTAGTCTGGAATGTTCAGAAGATCTGAAATGCAAAAAAGGACCATTATTAGCATAAACATGCACACTCAAATGTGTTGGCATTGACGCTTTAGCCCCACGTTGCACAAAAAAAAGGGGGCTACCTTGCAACTTTACATTATATGCATTTGACAGTTTTTTTGGCTGCAAAAAGCCTTTTTTCATGGCCAAATAGTTTTGAGTCTTCAAAATATGAAAAAATTTATTGTAGAGTGGCCTCAAAATACCTTATAGGTTCAAAACTAATGTTCATATGTGTCATTGAATCTGACATAAAGCCTATCAAAGATCATTTTTCTTGCACTTGGGGCTCTTAAGAGAAAGCAACAACACAATGTAACTCAAAACATTCAAGAGAGTTGGATACAAAATAGGTTTGTGCCTAGCATAGATGTACCTACCTAGACATGTTGGCACTAACAGTTCGGCCCCATGATGCACATAACAAAATTTAGGTTATCTTACAACTTCACATTGCACATATTTGACAATAGTTAGGGCTATAAAAAAAATTCACCACAGCCAAATGGTTTTGAGTCTTCAAATTTGAGAGATTTTGTTGTATAGGGTAGGTTCAAATAAAATATTTAAATGTGGCACTGATTTTGAAATATAGCCCATTAAAGTTTGACATTTTTTCCACCTAGAGCTCTTAAGAGAAAGTGTTGGTACAATGTAGCCTAGGACATTCAGGTGAGTTAAGGAGATAAACAAGAGCATGCCTAGCATAAACTCGCCCACCTAAATATTTTGGCACTAATGGCTTGACCCCAAGAAAATGGTTTCAATTCTTTAAAAAGTGCGATAATTTATTGTATAGGGGCCTCATTGACACTGTAGCTTCACACAGAATGTTTGTATGTGCCACAAATTTTGAGAAACACCCCATCAAAGTGGCATTTTTTAGCACTTAGGGCACTTAAGAAAATGTGTTCGTATGGTGTGGCCTACAACATTAGAGAAAGTTGGGGGTAAAATAGGAGCATTCCTAACATATAACCACCCACCAAAATGTGTTGACATTGACAGATCAACCCCACAACAAATAGAACAAAAATTATGCAACATTGCAAATTTTCATTGAATGCATTTGGTGATTTTTGTATCACCAAATTAATTATTGTGAAAAGAAAATGGATTTGATTCCTCAAAAAGTGAGATTTATTGTAGAGGGACCTCACATGACCTTTTAGGTTTAGATGGAATATTTGTATGTGCCACAAATTTTTTTAAATACCTCATCAAAATTTGGCAGTTTTGTGCACTTAAGAGGAAGTGTCGACATGATCTAGCCTAGAATAGTCGAGAGAGTTGGGAAGAAAAATAAGAGCGTGCAATTTGGAACATGTTGGTGTTGATGGTTCAACCCACGATGGATATAATTAAAGTTATGTAACATTGTAACTTTTCATTGAATGCACTTGACAATTCTTACATCACCAAAAAATTGTTGCCATGAAAAAATGGATTTGATTCTTCAAAAAATAGAGGTGCCTCACATGACCTTGTATGTTTAGATGGAAATTTTGTATATTCCGCAAATTCTGAGAAACAGTCTATTAAAGTTTGATAGTTTTTTTCACTTAGGACACTTAAGACAATGCATCGATATGGTGTGGCCTACAATATTCAAGCAAGTTAGTGGGAAAAAGGAGCATGCCTAGCATAAACTTCCCCACTCAAATATTTTAGCATTGACGGTTTGGCCTCATGACAAATAAAATAAAATTTATGCACAAATGCAACCTTTTACTAAGTGTACTTAATGATTTTAGCATCACTAGAAAAATTATTGCAATGAGCAAATAGATTTGAGTATTCAAAGAGGGAGAGATATTATTGTAGATGGGTCTCACATGACCCCATAAGTTCAAATAAAATTTTTGTAAGAGTCATAAATTTAAAGAAACATCTCATCAAAGTTTGGTATTTTTTTGCACTTGGGGCACTTAAGAGAATGTCTTGATACTCGGTGGCCTGGAACATTTGGGCAAGTTGGGGAGAAAAAAAAGAGCAAGTCTATCATACTTACACCCACTCAAATGCATTTGTGTTGACAGTTCATGCCCATGATGAACAAAATGAAAGTTATGCAATATTGAAACTTTTCATTGAATGAACTTGATAATTTTTGTTTCACCAGAAAAATTGCTACCATAACCAAATGGATTTGAGTCTTCAAAAAGTGAGAGAGGCTATTTAGAGGGACCTCATATGACCCTGTAAATCTAAACAGAATTTTTGTATGTGCCATGATTTTTTAAAAACATCTTGTCAAAGTTTTGTAGTTTTTTGCACTAAAGAGAATGCATCAATATGGTGTGGCTTGGAATGGTTGGGAAAGTTTGGGAGTAAAAAAGTAGCATTCCTAGCATACAACCAACCACCCAAATGTGTTGGAGTTGACGGTTTGTGCCCACAATGAATAGAATGAAATTATGCAATAATGCAACTTTTTGGCATTAAACAAAATTGACACTTTTTGCAACATTTGAAAACTTGTAGCCATGATCAACTATATTGAAATATTCAAAAATTGAGATATTTTATTGTAGATGGACCTCACATGACTCTATAGGTTCAAATAAAACTTTCCTCGGTTCCACGAATTTTGAGAAATATCCTATAAAAGTTGGCAGTTTTTGCACTTATGATACTTAGGAGAATGCATCAGTATGGTGTAGCCTAGAACATTTCAACAAGTTGAGAAGAAAAATAGGATCATGTCTAGCATACACCAACCCCACCTAGACACTTTAGTATTGATGGTTCATGCCCCATGACAAACAAAATAAAAGTTACGCAATATTGCAACTTTTCATTAAACAAAATTAGCACTTTTTCGTAACACTTGAAAACTTGTCACCATGATCAACTGAATTGGATTATTCAAAAAGTGAGAGGTTATAGTAGAGGTAACTTGCATTACCCTATAATTTTAGACAAAAATTTCCTCGGTTCCATAAATTCCAAGAAACATTATGTCAAAGTTTGGCAATTATTTGCACTTAGGGCACTTAAGAGAATGTGCCTATATGGTGTGGCCTAAAATGTTTGGGTGAGTTGAAAAGTGAAACAAGAGAATTCCTAGCATACACCTACCCACTCAGACATGTTGGATTTAACGGTTTGTGCCCATGATGAATAGAATGAAAATTATGTAATATTGTAATTTTTTGTTGAATAAAATTGACACTTTTGCAACATTTGAAAACTTTCCGCCACAATCAACTGGATTGGAGTCTTCAAAAACTAAGAGAGTTTATTATGGATTTATCTTGTGTGACCTTATAGGTTTAGACCAAAAAATTTGTCACGAATGACTTGATAATGAATGTAGTACATTCCTACTAAAACTAGGAGAGTCCTAATGAACCTAAGACAAACCTAATGAACCTAGGTTAGTCCTACTGAATGTAGGACAGCCCTAAAGAATGTAACATATTCTTAATGAACCTAAGACAATCATAATGACCCTTAAACCCTTGCCTTATTTAAGAAGATGCACTTTACCATTAACCTTTGCAAAAACCTTCATATGATCTTATATGTTTGTTTTAAGGTAGTTGCATGCATTGTTTCATGATAGTTAGTGAGCTTGACAAATGGTGGATAGTGTTATAAACATAAAGTGAAACAATCATAGAGATCATATTTGTTCTTCATTTCTTGTAGGTATCCTATTTCTTCTAAAATAATGGTTTTAATTCTTGTATATACTTACACCATATCTATGTATAGCATGAAGAAACTATTCAAATTATATTAAGTGCCTTGAGATATGTCTTATCACACCCATAAGCTCTCCTAGGACTGTGACAAAGTAACAAGTAGAAGAATAAATAGTAAGGGAATTCTTTTGACCAAGCCAAGGAGTAATCTTATAGAGGGAAAGAGAAGACATAGCTCACTAAAAATATGATACTATGAGATGCATGTTGAATAGTTATTGTAATAACCCACTTTACTTAACCCAACAAAATTTGACCACTTTTTTTTTTTGTTTACTTTAATCATTTGTGTTTGATTCAATAGCATACTCTGGGCATCCATCCATTAGGATTAGGCATTCATCCATTCGGGATGAGCATCTAACCATACAGGTTAGGCATCTGTCCATACGGAGCAAGAGGTTTCATCTATCCAATACGAGATAGGCATCTACCCATATGGGGTAGGCATCTATCCCATTGGGATAGGAGGTGTTCTGGCTAGAGACTTAGACTCATCGGGACTATTCGGGTCCTAAGTCACTCACTAAGTACTACACTCTTCTAATAGGAGTGTACTGAGGTCGCCATCCTTAGGAGAAATTAAAATAACATAATACAAGCTTGAATTTCACCTCGGAATTTGGCTTAAAGCCTCGGGAAGTCAAGCGAATCCATACAGGATTCCTTCCGAGTATGCATTGAATTAATTTTCCCTTTTTATTATACTTATCTTTCAAATTAGGATTCTACTCAATCCTTCTTCTTACCAACTCTAGACCCCATCCATGAACGCCTAAGTACTAGGGGCAACTTCGTCCCTAGACTGCCTACATACCTGTTTTAGCACAGGATCAGGGTGTAAAGTATGTACTACTATTTTCTACTCTATGGTTTGGTGTAAACTGATTAGTGGGTACGCAACCCTTTCTAGGGTCAATGTCCCAGACAGTTTCTCTATGGTTGCTACCCACGGTGCTAGCACTTAAGCAAAGGCTCAAGATGGCCTATTGCTTGTGGCCTAAAACAACTAGATCCTAAAACCTATCATAAGCATCACCTTTGACCAATTATCAATTGTCAACAACTCTTCGAGATTAAATCAATTTCATAAAAGAATTTCACTCAATCAACCTTAAGGGGGTTTACTATGGTTTAACTCAGCGGATGTAAAAATCATTTAAGACTTATCTTATTAGATTATTGATCCAACAGGGATTACCTGCCCCTTGGATTTTAACTTCCAAGTGTCCCTTATTACTCCCCGACGATTTATAGGGACGATGCCACAGACGTCGTTGATGCAGCTTTATTAGGCATTAAGTGCAGTAGTTCAACACGACGACATTACCTGTAAGCGTGACCCAGAGGCACTGTATATACCGAACGCTACTAGGTTTTGGTTTTCCGACTTCCTTTATTTAGTTTTCTAACTAAGGAGCTGTGAAAAACATCATGGTTTAAACAATTGTGAAATGAATGTACAAAATTAGACATTGTAAAGTTTAATTAATTGAAATAACTACCTCGATTGTATTCATGTACCACCTGATTAAAAAAAATACCATCTTTCTACAATTAATATTTCAAACTTGAAATCTAGCTTACATAATAATGACAATTATGAACTCGCATATTGATAATTAAAAACGTGTAACTTGCATGGAGATGAAAACATTAATAAATGCAATTAATGTATAAGTAATTTGCATGATACAAGAATAGTGTAACTTGCGTGCAAGATTAAGCAATGTATTATTCCTACCACGGGAATAATTAATTATAGTCATAGGTTCCAAAAATAGTAATTACTTTAGACATTTGACATTTTTTGGTTCAATCATGAATTAATTATTTTTGATGAATCCAAAATGCCAACTAAGTGGCCCAACGAATCTTAAATAGGTTGAAAGATCTAATTATAATTTAATTTTACAATTATAAAATTTACTAAATTTACTAAAGATAATTTAATTATAAATCTACCTAAGTTGATTTTATTTAAACTAAGTAAATAAATATATATACAAAAAGAATTTAACAAATTCATTTGCCAAAAAAAAAAATAGAATTTTTGTTGTGGCTTTTAATAGGCAAGTGGGAGAGGGGGCCCACGGGTCCCATCACCACTGCGGACCTACGGGTACAAGCCCATAGTGGTGAGGGGACCATCATGGTCCCCTCTACTACCCTGCAGCCACTGCCGTAACAGTGATCGCAGGGTAGTGGGGGTACCCCTCCCGGCGGCGATAATAACTCTGCCCACTCCCCCTGCATCAGCACATCGTTCCATGTGGAGTTTAATCTAAAGATTTTGCATTGTTTCGCATATAAATTTGTTTGGCATAAATTTTAACGATAATATAAATACTTTATATATATATATATATATATATATAGTTTTCATTTTCAATTTATTTAAGCATAGAGAGAAATATATAAACAGATATATGTGTAATAGAAATATTAATGTAAAACAAATGAGAATAAGAATTTATTCATAGGGATGAATAACACAAAGAACTAAATTGTTTCAGCAATGTACAAAACTAATATTCACAGAGAGATTTATACTTCATTTTTCACAGAGAGTAATGGATACAATGAGGTTTATATTTTATTATCAGACATTTTCTATTCACAAAGAAGTAAGACTGCTCATAAGGAATTAAGATTTATGATCAAATCTACATTCAGAGAGAGAGAGAGAGAGAGAGATGGGTTTTTACTCACAGGGAAAAAATATTTAAATAACTTCATATGCAGAATATCAACTTGTATTCACACAGAGGCGAGATGTTTTTACAGGGAAGTAAGATTTAATGTAAGAAAGGATTTAAATTTAAATTCCCAATCCAGTAATGAATTTAAGAGAAGAATAAAAAGGACAAGATTCATACACAAATGGTTATCATTTAATCACACAGAGAAGATTTTTAATCTCAGAAAAAGAATTTTAAATAAGCAGAATATGATTTTTGTACAGATCTAAAAAAAAAATTTTTTTTTTTTTAAGCAAAAGCAAGATCTGAAAATTAAATAAATAATAAAGCTATCTTTTACATGCATTATATGAAAAGTACATTTATCAATGTTTATCCCTAAATAAAGAAAGATTTGCAAACTAAATAAAAATCTTTTATAAAGGAAGATCTAGAAGCTATATTTTTTATAATACAAATTTCTCATATGTAAATGAGAGATGAAAAAAAGAAGAGAACCTGGCTTATCGAAGCTCGATGTTGAATCCTCTCCAATCCTCTAGCTATCCTTTTTAGATCCTTCCTTGCAACTTGAGAGAAATCTTCAAGAACAACTTAACAATCCTACAATGAAAAATGAGACTACCAAAGAAGATCCTACTACTAAAACTTGGGAAATTTCTTCAAAACATAATCAACTCCCTTTTTTGAAAACTTGCATACAATATATAGAAAAAATCCCTTAATTCCACTATCTAGAGAAATTAATTAAGAATGAGATTCTTTTCCAATATTGGACTCATGCAAATTGATTAAAAACCTAGTGGGGGAGTTACATGCAAGGCATTGAAGATTCCTCTAGAAGCTTCTAATTCCTCCTACAACATGTGCCATAATTGGGAGTGGGAAAATAAAAATAAAAATAATGCCTTTTGAATTATATTCTCCAAGTGTGTGTGTGTGTGTGTGTGTGTGTGTGTGTCCATTTTTATTCTTTTATAATATTTATTCAATCATTTTTAATAGCTCAACCAAAAATATAATAGAATTATATCAAATCAAAAAGTGATAAAGGAGGGTTGTGACATCCTCCCCCCCTTAATTTGTGCATCGTCCCGATGCACTTATTGAATGTATCCAAAAGAGCCTATAGTTCATGATTAGTTTAAAACAAAAAAGAAAACAACTGTTGCATTTCCCTAGTATCTTCCCATGTGGCATTCTTTTCATCATAATGATTCCATTGTACTTTGCATTGATCAACCTCTCTGTTGCGCAATTGGCACTAGTGCCTCTCCAAGATTTTGAATGGCTCTAGCATTATTCCTCCCATTTCTTGGACCTGTAAAGCATTATTCCTCCGATTTGTTCGCTCGGGAGGTAAGGCCAACCGGTATGCAACTGGATTAATCCTTTCCAATATTTCAAAAGGTCCAACATAATGAGGTGCAAGTTGGTCTTTTTCCCAAACCTTATGGAACTCTTGTGTGGCCTAACCCTTAGGAAGACTTTCTCTCCCACCTCAAACTCCCTTGGTATCCTATTCTTGTCTGCATAACTTTTCTGCCTATCTGAGGCTTCCTTCAATCTTTGCCTAATTTCCTTAGTTTTCCTTTCCATTTCCTTCAACATATCTAGTCCAACAATTACTCTATCCTCAAGACTATCCTAACTCAAAGGTGTTCGACATGGCCTACCATACAATGCTTTGAAAGGTGCCATTCCCAAAGATGTTTGATATGCATTATTGTAAGCAAACTCTACTAGAGGTAGGTAATCTTCCCATTTCTTATGTTGGTCCATGCAGTACATGCGAAGTAGGTCTTCCAAAATCTGATTTGTCCTTTCTGTTTGACCATCAGTTTCAGGATGGTATGCAGTGCTAAAATTTAGTTGAGTTCCCAGAGCTGATTGAAGAGTTGTCCAAAACCTTGAAGTGAATGTAGCATCTCTATCTGATATGATTTTCTCTGGCATTCCATGCAACCTAAATATTTCCTTAACAAAGCACCTTGCCAAGGTAGGTGCATCATCCGTCAAATTTCCTGGTATAAAATGTGCCACCTTAGTGAGTTTGTCAATTACCACCATTATTGTATCATGCCTAGAAGGTGACATGGGCAACCCTTGCACAAAATCCATGTTAATAACTTGCCACTTGTGTTGAGGTACATCGTGTAACTGTAATAATCTAGCTGGATGCCTATGCTCTGCCTTTACTCTTTGTCACTCCAAACATTTAGCCACATACTTGACTATGTCATTCTTCATCCCTTGCCAAAAGTATAACTTCTTTAGATCTGCATAAGGTTTGTTAACTCTCGAGTGCCCTGAATAAGGGGCATTATGAGCCTCCGACAAGACTACTTCCCTTAAGTCTCCTGAATTAGGAATATAGATTCTATTATTGTATCTAAGCAACCCATCTTCATCTAATGTATACCCTTCAACCTTAGGATCGGTTGGATCGTATTCTAAAGTCAATTTGACTTGCTCATACCATGGGTCATGTCCCTGCTCATCCATTACTTACCTTTTGAAAGAAGTTTTGAATGTTGCTATAGTCATCAAGTGTCTCCTCCTACTTAAAGCATCTACCACCCTATTTTCCTTCCCCTTAATATATTCAATTTCAAAATCATATTCACTTAGAAACTCTAACCACCTTCTTTGTCTAGCATTTAAGTGGGGTTGGGTAAAGGTGTACTTTAGTCCTTGGTTATCTGACTTTAACTCAAAGGGCTTCCCTAGTAAGAAGTGTCTCCATTTCTGTAGGGCATGCACAATCGTTGCTAACTCTAAGTCATGGGGTGCATAATTAACTTCATGAGTCTTTAGCTTCCTGGATTCGTAAGCTACTACCCCTTCATCCTGGGCAAGTACTCCTCGTAAACCTTCGATCGAAGCGTCAGTTACGAGTGTGAAGTGTCCATTCGGATCTGGTACTTTTAGAATGGGTGCTGAACTTAGTTTCCCCTTCAAAATTTTGAATGCCTTATCACTTTGTTCTGTCCACACAAACCTTTTACCCTTCCTCTGTAATGAGGTGATGGGGTTTGCTATCTTAGAGAATCCTTCCACAAACCTCCTATAGTACCCTGCTAGCCCCATAAAGCTTCTTACCTCTGAAATGTTTTTAGGGATCGGCCATTCTACCTTTGCCTTTATCTTATCTGGATCAACTGCTATTCCTTCCTTTGATATTATATGCCCAAGGTAGTGAATCTTTTCCTTGAAGAAGGCACATTTTGATAGTTTCCCATATAACTTATGCTCCCTCAACCTTTGTAAAACAATTTGTAGGTGTACTAAATGTTCCTCCTCATTCCTAGAGTAAATCAATATGTCATCTAGAAATACCAAAATAAATTTGTCCAAGCAGTCATGGAGTACACTATTCATTAGGATCATAAATGCAGCTGGGGCATTGGCTACACCAAAAGGAACTACTGTGAATTCATAATGCCCATATCTAGTCCTGAAAGCTGTCTTCGAAATGTCCTCCTCCTTAATTCTGAGTTGATGATATCCTGACTGGAGGTCTATCTTTGAGAAAATTGCTGCTCCTTTCATTTGGTCAAAAAGATCCTCTGTTCGAGGTAAGGGATACCTATTCTTTATTGTGACCTTGTTCAACATCCTATAGTTGATGCATAGTCTTAAGGTTCCATCCTTCTTCTTAACGAATAAGACTGGCACTCCCCATGGTGATACACTTGGCCTTATTAATCCCTTAGCTAAGAGTTCCTCTAATTGCATTTTGAGCTCTCGTAATTCAGTTGTGTTCATTCAGTAAGGTGCCCTTGATACTGGTTTAGCTCCCAGTAGTATGTCGATAGAAAAGTCAAACTTCCTTTCAGGGGGTAAGTCGGGTAATTCTTCTGGAAATACATCCTTGAATTCTCATAAGAAAGGGGTATTTTCAAAGGTTGGGGTATTTTCTCTTTTCCTTCATCATTTTCAACCATATAGATTAGGCCTCCTCTTCTTCTTTCCTTCTTTAATTGCATGGCTGATATGGTTTCTATATGAATGGGATTAAACTTTCCTTGGATTTTGACCCTTTTCCCCCCATCATCCAAGCATTCAACAACTTTGTTATAGCAATCTACATTAGCTTGATGATCTGTTAACCAACTCATTCCAATAATTACATCATATAATCCTATTGGTGCCACATAGAGATCTACCCTTGTTTCAAACTCAGGAAATTGTACCCTTGCCCTCGGCAAACACTTAGTTACTTCCCTAGTTGCCTTATCCCCATATTGAACCGTCCATGATGACTCCATTTGATTAAATTTTAATGCATATTTTCTTACTAATTCAGGTGAGATGAAACATTCAGATGACCCAGTGTCAATTAGAATTGAAATTGGTTGTTCAAATAGTGTACCTGTAGTTTCCATGGGAACATTCTGGAATCTTGTTCTTCGATTCCTAACTGCTACATGAATCCTTTGTTGGGACCCTTGTTGGGGTTGATTGGCCCTAATTTGACCTTGCATCTTGGGACACTCTCTAGCAAAATGGTTTCCCCCACACATGAAGCATCCACCTGGAGGACCCCTCCTGCCTTGATTCCTAGGGGGATCATTCCTTGTTTCATTGGCCCTGGGTGGATAAGTTAACCTGTTCTGCTGGTCATTCCTATTATAGTTGCCTCTATTATTATTGCCCCTGTTATTATTATTATTTCCATTCCTCTGATATTGATTAGGGGGTGGCCTTCTTTCAGAAGAATTATTCCTTTGACCTTTGTTGAAGTTAGTGTTCCCCTTGAATTCCTGCTTCCTTTTAAAAGAGTGGTTCCCATTATAGTTCTGCCCTACTAGTGTTTGAATCTTCCTCTCTTGCCTTAGGGACTTTTCAAGTACTTTGTTCATGTTTTTGGGTCCATGCATGTCAACCTCTGCCCCTATGTTGGTATTTAGTCCCAAAATGAACTTCCTCGCTTGGCCTTCTTCATCTTTCTAGTACATAGGCACATACTTAAGCAATTTGGCAAACTTATCCCAATATTATTGGATTGATAGGGGCCCTTGACGTAGGTTATTGAAATCTGTCACCTTCTCATCAAAGAACAATTGAGGGAGCCACCTTTTTCAGAAGTGGTGAACAAATTGATCCCATGTGATCATATCCCTACTATACCCATTTTGCTCCTTGGTGTTGATCCACCAACTAGCCGCCTCCCCTGTGAGTTGATAGGAACCCCATAAGGCCTTGGTTGTTTCACTGAAATCTCTTAGTTCAAAATACTTTTCCATTTCATTTAACCAATTCTTAGCTCCTTCACCAATTTGCCTCCCATCGAACTTAGGAGGGGTGATTTTCTTTAAGTCCTTAGAGAGTTCCAATATGTTATTTTCCTTTCTATTGCCCATCATATTCCCTTGACTGCTACCAGGGTTTCCATTTTCAGTACAACTTTGATTTTCAATGTCATTCTACCTTGCCCTAAGGTCCTGCATTGATTGTTCCAAGAAGTTGATTTTATCCCTTTGTTCGATTAGCCGGTTGATTATAGCCTTGACCCCATCTTCTTTATTCTCAAGGTTATGTTGATCCCCTTCATGGTCTTCCTCATGGTTTTCTTCATGGTTTCCTTCATGATTTTCCTCATGGTTAGCTTCCCTTTGTCTCCTAGTGGTAGTACGTCTTCCTCTTCCTCTTCCTCTTCCTCTTCCTCTTCCTCTTCCTCTAGCCATTTTAGGGTTTCACCTGAAAGTTAAATTATGTAGTTAGTTCTTGATTTCAGATTTTTAAAATTTAATTTCTACCATTGCAAAACATTCCCTTAGTTGTGTAAATTGAAGTGAGCACAAGGCCTAGATTTGAACCTTTTCTCTGATACCACATGTAATAACCCACTTTACTTAACCCAACAAAATTTGACCACTTTTATTTTTTGTTTACTCTAAGCATTTGTGTTTGATTCAATCGCATACTCTGGGCATCCATCCATTAGGATTAGGCATTCATCCATACGGGATGAGCATCTAACCATATGGGTTAGGCATATGTCCATACGGAGTAGGAGGTTTCATCTATCCAATACGAGATAGGCATCTACCCATACGGGGTAGGCATCTATCCCATTGGGATAGGAGGTGCTCTGGCTAGAGACTTAGACTCATCGGGACTTGTCACAACCCTCCTTTATCACTTTTTGATTTGATACAATTCTATTATATTTTTGGTTGAGCTATTAAAAATGATTGAATAAATATTATAAAAGAATAAAAATGGACACACACACACACACACACATGGATAATATAATTCAAAAGACATTATTTTTATTTTTATTTTCCCACTCCCAATTATGGCACATGTTGTAGGAGGAATTAGAAGCTTCTAGAGGAATCTTCAATGCCTTGCATGTAACTCCCCCACTAGGTTTTTAATCAATTTGCATGAGTCCAATATTGGAAAAGAATCTCATTCTTAATTAATTTCTCTAGATAGTGGAATTAAGGGATTTTTCCTATATATTGTATGCAAATTTTCAAAAAAGGGAGTTGATTATGTTTTGAAGAAATTTCCCAAGTTTTAGTAGTAGGATCTTCTTTGGTAGTCTCATTTTTCATTTTAGGATTGTTAAGTTGTTCTTGAAGATTTCTCTCAAGTTGCAAGGAAGGATCTAAAAAGGATAGCTAGAGGATTGGAGAGGATTCAACATCGAGCTTCGATAAGCCAGGTTCTCTTCTTTTTTTCATCTCTCATTTACATATGAGAAATTTGTATTATCAAAAATATAGCTTCTAGATCTTCCTTTATAAAAGATTTTTATTTAGTTTGTAAATCTTTCTTTATTTAGGGATAAACATTGATAAATGTACTTTTCAAATAATGCATGTAAAAGATAGCTTTATTATTTATTTAATTTTCAGATCTTGCTTTTGCTTTCAAAAAAAAAAGAATTTTTTTTTAGATCTGTACAAAAATCACATTTCCCCTTATTTAAAATTCTTTTTCTGAGATTAAAAATCTTCTCTGTGTGATTAAATGATAACCATTTGTGTATGAATCTTGTCCTTGTTATTCTTCTCTTAAATTCATTACTGGATTGGGAATTTAAATGTAAATCCTTTCTTACATTAAATCTTACTTCCCTATGAAAAAATATCGCCTCTATGTGAATACAAGTTGATATTTTGCATATGAAGTTATTTAAATATTTTTTCCCTGTGAGTAAAAACTGTTGGCATTATGTGAACCAGTATGAAGACATAATGATATTGTATATTTTCATTGATGTCAATATGTGATATGTGAGAAGAGAGAACTGGCATATGTGTGAACTGGTATATATGCCAAAGTGAAGCGGTATATTTGTTCAAGATGAACCGGCATGTCAAGGTGAACCAGCATGTAGTTATGGGAACCGACACATGGAAACATTGTATGACTACCAGTTGGTAGGTAGTTTCCACTTCAGGATTTCCAGTTGGAGTACCTCAAGCCTATGTGACTCAATCGATGATCTCTGTGTGATGAGTTAGCAGTATAACGGAGAACAGATCATGTTGCCACATAAGCCCTATGCGCGTGAAGGATCTTGCATGAAGAAGATTATCACTATCCACCTTGGGAATGTGCGAAGTTTATCAAATGGTGATAACGCGTGATGGGTTATCAGCTGCCATGAAATCGGTGGATAATGGACGATGGAGAATGTCTTGAGATCGATTCAAGATTGTTGCATTTAATGCAGTATGATTCAACGGTCAAGATTGAACCACTTGAATTGCTTAACCTAACAGGTTTAGGGTTTAGGGTTTTTGCTACCAACCTGTCTGTTTCCTATATGGTCGATGTTGTGTTTCTCTCTAAAGTTGTTGGCAAAATTTATATGTGTGTATCTAAGAAAAGTGATACATGATTCTTGCTAGACCAAAGGAGAGAAGAGATACCTACAAAGTGAATGTGCAGAAGGTGAAGAGGAGCCAAAGCGGATCTGCATTAGCATTGAGTGCTATTACCAGATCATTGTAATTCCTATTGATCTTTAACCACTTCAACAGTTGTGAAATCCCTTGACAGGGTAGCCTTAACCAGCTCGATACAAATCCTTTAACAGGGTAACTCGAAGTTATTGAGTTTTGGGAAGCTATAGAGCTCTGGAGATCCTTTAGCTATTGAGTTCTTGAATTCCTCTAACAAGGTAACCCTAACTGGGTTTAACCCTTAACCGGGTATTATAGCCATCCCTTAATCGGGTGATCCCTAACAGGATCGGTTCCTAGCAGAACCTATTGTAATGTCTTTAACCGGACAAGGCTCCTAACAGAGCGAACTTCTAAAGAGTTCAAAAAGAAGCTTGTGGGTATTCATCCCCACCGTGATTTTTCCCAGTTGGGTTTCCACGTGAAAAATATGTGTGTCATGTGTGATGCTTTTATCTTATGATGCTTCGTTATTACCTGTTAAGCATATGATGGTTCTGTGTTTTATGCCTATCTATAAAACATATTGAACTAACTATTGTGAAAATCTGATGATAGTTTACATGTTCATGCATGAGGGTGTAATGGTACTATAGTATTGAGCTCAGAGGAAAGCTTAGTGAGTAACCGGTTTATGGTTGTTTTAGTTGTTCTGGGTCTTACCAGTTGCACTCTATTTCAACCAGTGTCACTGCTTGCCAGTCACTTGGAGTATTTGCTGACAAACCGGTTTTGGACAATATTTTGTCTGTATTGATTCACCCCCCCCTCTTAGTACCGGTTTGGTACTATTCGTTCATCATTGAGTTATCAAAAACCCATCTCTCTCTCTCTCTCTAAATGTAGATTTTATCATAAATCTTAATTCCTTATGAGCAGTCTTACTTCTCTATGAACAAAAAATGTCTAATAATAAAATATAAACCTCATTGTATCCATTACTCTCTGTGAAAAATGAAGTATAAATCTCTCTGTGAATATTAGTTCTGTACATTGCTGAAACAATTTAGTTCTTTGTGTTATTCATCTCTAAGAATAAATTCTTATTCTCATTTGTTTTACATTAATATTTCTATTATACATATATCTGTTTATATATTTCTCTCTATGCTTAAATAATTTGAAAATGAAAACTATATATATATATATATATATATATATATATATATAAAGTATTTATATTATCGTTAAAATTTATGCCAAACAAATTTATATGTGAAACAATGCAAAATCTGTAGATTAAACTCCGCATCGAATGATGTGCCGATGCAGGGGGAGTGGGGGGGGCGGAGTTATTATCGCCATCAGGAGGGGTACCCCCACTACCCTGCGGTCACTGTTATGGCAGTGGCTGCAAGATAGTGGAGGGAACCACGACGGTCCCCTCACCACTGCGAGCCTGTACCCACAGGTCCGCAGTGGTGATGGGACCCGTGGGGCCCCTCTCCCACTTGCCTATTAAAAGCCACAACATAAATTCTTTTTTTTTTTTTGGCAAATGAATTTGTTAAATTCTTTTTGTATATATATTTATTTACTTAGTTTAAATAAAATCAACTTAAGTAGATTTATAATTAAATTATCTTTAGTAAATTTAGTAAATTTTATAATTGTAAAATTAAATTATAATTAGATCTTTCAACCTATTTAAGATTCGTTGGGCCACTTAGTTGGCATTTTGGATTCATCAAAAATAATTAATTCATGATTGAACCAAAAATTGTCAAATGTCTAAACTAATTGCTATTTTTGGAACCTATGACTATAATTAATTATTACTGTGGTAGGAATAATACATTGCTTAATCTTGCATGCAAGTTACACTATTCTTGTATCATGCAAATTACTTATACATTAATTGCATTTATTAACGTTTTCATCTCCATGCAAGTTACACATTTTTAATTATCAATATGCGAGTTCATAATTGTCATTATTATGTAAGTTAGATTTCAAGTTTGAAATATTAATTGTAGAAAGATGGTATTTTTTTTTATCAAGTGGTACATGAATACCATCGAGGTAGTTATTTCAATTAATTAAACTTTACAATGTCTAATTTCGTACATTCATTTCACAATTGTTTAAAGCATGATGTTTTTCACAACTCCTTAGTTAGAAAACTAAATAAAGGAAGTCGGAAAACCAAAACCTAGTAGCGTTCGTTATATACAGTGCCTCTGGGTCACGCTTACAGGTAATGTTGTCGTGTTGAACTACTTTACTTAACGCCTAATAAAGTTGCATCAACGACGTTTGTGGCATCGTCCCTATAAATCGTTGGGGAGTAATAAGGGACACTTGGAAGTTAAAATCCAAGGGGCGGGTAATCCCCCTTGGATCGATAATCTAATAAGATAATCTTTATATGATTTTTACATCCGCTGAGTTAAACCATAGTAAACCCCCTTAAGGTTGATTGAGTGAAATTCTTTTATGAAATTGATTTAATCTCAAAGAGTTGTTGACAATTTATAATTGGTCAAAGGTGATGCTTATGATAGGTGTTGGGATCTAGTTGTTTTAGGCCACAAGCAATAGGCCATCTTGAGCCTTTGCTTAAGTGTTACCCCCGTGGGTAGCAACCACAGAGAAACTGTCTGGGACATTGACCCTAGAAAGGGTTTCGTACCCACTAATCAGTTTACACCAAAGCATAGAGTAGAAAATAGAACTACATACTTTACGCCTTGATCCCGTGCCGAAACGGGTACGTAGGCAGTCTAGGGACAGAGTTGTCCCTAGTACTCAGGTGTTCATGGATGGGGTCTAGGTTTGGTAAGAAGAAGGATTGAGTAGAATCCTAATTTGAAAGATAAGTATAATAAAAAGGGAAAAGTAATTCAATGCATACTCGAAAGGAATCTCGTATGGATTCGCTTGACTTCCTGAGGCTTTAAGCCAAATTCCGAGGCGGAATTCAAGCTTGTATTATGTTATTTTAATTTCTCCTAAGGACGGCGACCTCGGTGCACTCCTATTAGAAGAGTGTAGTACTTAGTGAGTGACTCAGGACCCGAATGGTCCCGATGAGTCTAAGTCTCTAGCTAGAGCACCTCCTATCCCAATGGGATAGATGCCTACCCCATATGGGTAGATGCCTATCTCATATTGGATAGATGAAACCTCCTGCTCCATATGGACAGATGCCTAACCCGTATGGTTAGATGCTCATCCCATATAGATGAATGCCTAATCCTAATGGATGGATTCCCAGAGTATGTGATTGAATCAAACACAAATGATTAAAGTAAACAAAAAAAAAAGTGGTCAAATTTTGTTGGGTTAAGTAAAGTGGGTTATTACAGTTATATTAGTAGTGAAAAGAACATGAATCTTGACATGGATAGCTATGCAAAGTGTGACAATAAGCATAAATGAATCATGGACACTGTTGAGGACGGCCTTCAAAAGTAAGTGAGGGGGACAAAAAAGAGAGCTAGTTGTCTTACATAGTTGAGAGGTAAAGGGTTACATAATGATGCAGGAGCATTCAGTGGTGTAAGGGAAATCCTGCATCACCCAAATAATTTATTTTTGTTTAGTTTTCTGTTAATGTTTTTGCAATTTTGGATACCCATTTGGATGAATAAGAGATTCTAGCTCTCAGAATTGACAAGCTATTTTCTCTAGCCAACTACCAAAAATAGCAAGTTTTTATTTAAAGGTAGATGGAGCCCAAATTTTGTAGGAAGCTTAAGGAAGGAAAAATAAGAAGTTTGGCAAAAGAATCAAATTAAAATAATTTACGGTTTGAAATTTATTCAAGTTTCAGTTTCCTGAAAAACCCAAAATAAATCCTTCCAAGTCAGATTTGAGGAATTAAATGTCCCCAAAAATGGAAAGAATCAATAGAGAGGATTCTTATCATATTCTTCACTGAAAGATCTTTCTGACACTTCAAACAGTTTGTCAATCTGATCCCTGGATCAAAAGTTATGGTTGTCGGAAGTTGGACAATTTTTTGGAAAGTTTCAATTTTCAAATCTCGTTGTATTTTCATGTTTTGGCATTTGTCTGGCAATTTGTAATTTCTAAATTGTATTTTCAGCTCCAAAAGGGTGGAAGGCTATTTAGAACTCATGGAAGGAATTTTGTGAGTTAGTTGTTGTATGTGAGTTTTTTAGAGTTTAGTTATGTGTGCAATGTGAGGGTTTTCCATAAAACTCTGTAAGCTATTGTATTGCAGTCTCTGAGGATTGATTCCTCTAATTTTTTATTGCATGTATTGAAATAGTTTTCAGATAATAATAAAATATGGATTTTCTATTTTTCTTTTTTTGTGTTTTTTTGTTCTTCGGGTTGTACCCTCATCAAGTAGTATTAGAGCGGGTTGTTTCTGAGCATGTGAACATATCGTCGAAGGTGAGGTAGCTCGCACCAAGACTTGTGATTGTGGGCTCGTGTTCAAGATGTCTCCAAGAGTGATGCATTGTGGCAAAAATGTTGGTGCCAGAAATGTTGGTGGTAGGAATGCTTTGGCAAACAAGGGTTTAAGAGCCCTCCAGGGATGAATTGATGTGTTGCAAGAAGAGCTGAGAAGAGGTTTTAATCCTAAGAGAGGAGAAAGTGATGATGAAGGAGAGGTTGAAGATACATCCTCAAGTTAATCAGAAGAAGTAGTAGATCAAAATCAGGATCGATTATTGAGGGTCATTTCCCAGATTGGAAAGAGACCCAAAATTGAAGTCTTTAATTATTCTGGAAATTTGAACCCAGAAGAGTTGATCGACTGGATCAATAAAATTTTGAGTATGAGGAGATAGAAAACCCAGATCAGGTCAAGTTTGCGAAAACGAAGATAAAAGGTCATGCAAATATCTGGTGGAAAGAGGTCCAGCTAGATAGAAATTGTAGAGGAAAGGGAAAGATAAGAAGATGGGACCAGATGGTTGATAAAGTGAGGAAACAATTCATTCCTATGGACTATGAGCTAGATCTGCTGAAGAAATTGCAAGGGTTGAAGCAAGGTAGAAATCCTGTGAAGGAATATATAGAATAATTCTACAAGATAATTATCAGAATAATTCATGCAGAGGCTAACAAGGAAAAGGTCGCTCGTTATCTGAATGGGTTGAGGCCAAGTATTCAAGAGGATCTGAGTCTGGTCAGAATGGCCAGTATTGAAGAAGCATATCAATTTTCTTTGAAGGTTGAAGAGAAGCTAAATAAAAGGTTTGAAGGTAAATAATAAGGGAAAGCCCAAGGTGGTAGAGGTGGTGGAAAATCTTTCAGAAGCTGAAATGAAGATAAGAAGAAAAATGATGAAGTGGGTACCAGTTGAAATCAAAAGGGTGATAATTTTTATCATCCTCGTGATCAAAACAATGGTGAACAACATGGAAGAGGAAGAGGAAGGCCTGGACAAAGGTTTGGGAGAGGAGATTTTAGAGCAACATGTTTCCAGTATGGGGAAGAAGGGTATAGAGCCTATGAATGTCCGCAATAGCAAGGAAGGATAGACAAAAGGAATGATGGCCATGCACAAGTCACGCATGCAGATGAGGAATCTCAATCTGAACATTTTGATGTTGTTGAAAGGGGAGATGCCCTAGTTATCAAGAGAACTGTAGTACCCCTACTCATTTGGACTCATATTTTATTATTGTTGTTTTCAGTGGATACATTACCATGTTTTGTTATTCAGACTTATATGACATTATTTCATGCTTTATCTGGATATGAGATGCATAATTAATTTGCAGTATTTTAGTACTTGTGATTTATGACATTTTATGGATTATTTCTATGTACTGACACTTTACTTATCTATGCAATCTGGAATTATATGTTGTGTGTCTGCGAGTGTATTGGATGTAAGGGGATGATTTTCCTTCACTCATTTTCGATGAGACAGGGAACATTGCGATTCTCCTTCATCAGTGTGTATGTCATGT
Organism: Cryptomeria japonica; assembly: GCF_030272615.1. Taxonomy (NCBI): domain Eukaryota; kingdom Viridiplantae; phylum Streptophyta; class Pinopsida; order Cupressales; family Cupressaceae; genus Cryptomeria; species Cryptomeria japonica. Next base: position 687,369,047 of record NC_081407.1, on the reverse strand, counting down.
TTTCTATATTGTATTGTTTTCCTTTAGGGTTTCTCACGGGGCATTACATTTGGTATCAAAGCATAAGTTTCAACACTGGGTACTCTAGGTTTGTAGTGTGCCTTTTCAACTTGACCTTTTTGCTTAGGTCTTAATGTTTGTGTTTCCCTTGTTTATCCTTGCCATAGATATGAACCATTTTCTCTTTTGTAGTGCTAGATCATGGCTAGGAGAGCTAGGGGAGGTGGCCGTACGGGCGGTCGCAATAGAGGCAGAGGTGGAGGCAAAGGTGGAGGATGGGGCCATGGTTCTGATCATCACAGTCCTTCACCACCACTTACTCATGTGAATGTTGAGCCAGAACAATCTGTTCATCAGGATTCATAGCATGCAGAAGAACAAGTTCCCGAAAGGGAAGAGCTAAGATAGATGTTTCAGGAGGTTCTTGCTAGGTTAGGCCCTAGGCCTGAGGTTGATCAACCAATTCTAGAAGAGAGAGAGAGAGAGAGAGAGAGAGCTAGGAGGAGGGAGATTGAAGTTAACGGAGATCTAGCTTCCTTGGGTCACATAAAGGACTTGATGAGGTCCAACCCTCATTACTTTGATGGTATGGGTACCGATCTTAGGAGATGCAGGGAGATCCCACAGAGTGTTTGCAGTAGTGGATAACCGCCAAGCTGATCATCAGGGTACAGGTATGGAGGTAGCAGGTATGTTGCATGGAATTCCTATCTTTGTACTTTTTTATTCCGGTGCTTCAGATTCTTTCATTTCTTCATCTATTGTGGAGTGGTGCGGACTCACGTCTACTAAGTAGGCGGATAGGTGGCAAGTAGAGTTGGCTACAGGTGTTCATGTTTCTGTAGATGCCTTTGTTCCTAGTTGTGAGTTGAATCTAGGAACCATAGTTACTTCAGTTGACCTTCGAGTCATTGCTTTGGGTTCTTATAGAGTTGTGTTGGGGATGGATTGGCTATCTTCTCACAGTGGTCGCGTAGATTGTCGCAAGAAGACAGTGGAGTGTTTAGATGACCTTGGTAAGGAAGTGGAGATTGTTGGAGTTCAGAGACCAATATCCTTACGTATGATCTTCGCTATGCAACTCAAGCAGTGCATGTGTAGAGGGTGCCAACTTTTTGCAGTTACTCTTGAGGATGTGGATGAGTTAGAGAGTCGAGAAATCACTCTTGATAGTCACCCTATTCTTTGAGAGTATGTTGATGTGTTTCTATTGGATATTCCTGGTATGCCTCTGAAGTGAGACATAGACTTTCACATTGATTTGGTTCCTGGTGCAGAATCTATTTCGAGAGCTCCATATCGGATTACTACTCAGGAGTTGAGTGAGTTGAAGTTGCAGCTAGAGGAATTGTTAACCAAGGGATTCATTTGTCCTAGTGTTTCTCCTTGGGGTGCACCTATTATCTTCGTTAAGAAGAAGGATGGTTCTCTTCGGTTATGCATTGATTACCGACAACTGAATAAGGTAACCATCCGAAATTGATATCCATTGCCTTGTATAGATGATCTTTTCAATCAGGTAAAGGGAGACAAGGTGTTCTCTAAGATTGACCTGAAATCTAGATATCAACAGTTGCGCATTCAAGATGCAAATATTCATAAGACAGCATTTCGTACTCGTTATGGTCACTATGAGTTCACAGTGGTGCCATTTGGGTTGATGAACGTGCCTTCAGTTTTCATGAGCCTCATGAATGGGGTTTTTCGCACCTACCTTAATCATTTTGTCCTTGTGTTCTTGGATGACATATTGATTTATTCTAGAACTATGGAAGAACATGAAGGTCACTTACGTCAGGTATTGCAGTGCTTGAGAGAGAATCAACTTTATGCTAATTTGGTAAAGTGTGATTTTTTCCAGTCTGAGGTGAACTATCCTTGTCATATAGTTTCAGGAGAAGGTCTATCTGTGGATCCTTCAAAGATCCAAGCCATTTTTGATTGCCCAGCACCGACCAATGTTTTAGAAGTTCAAAGTTTTATGGGTTTGGCCAGATATTATCGTTGCTTTGTTCAGGGCTTTTCCCAGATAGGACACCCGATCACTTCTCTTCAGAGGAAAGGGAAGAAGTTTGTTTGGTCAAAACATTGTGAGTCAGCTTTTCGTACCTTGAAGGAACTCCTTGTCAGTGCTCCAATTTTGGCAGTTCCTGATCCATCTAGAGATGTTATGGTATGCACAGATACCTCTTTGTAAGGTATAGGTGCAATGCTTATGCAAGATGGATGTGTGGTTGCTTATGAGTCTCACAAACTCAAGAACCACGAGTTGAACTATCCAGTTCATGATTTAGAGTTGGCAGCTGTAGTTCATGCTTTGGTTAGATGGCGACATTTTCTGTTAGGGTGTCGGTTTGAACTACATAGTGATCACCGCAGCCTGCAGTATATTTTCACCAGCCGAACTTGAATGCTTGACAACGGAGATGGATGGAATTCCTCTGCGAGTATGATTTTCAGGTTCATTATATTCAGGGGAAAGAGAACGTAGTGGTAGATGCTTTGAGTCGTAGGCGGCATGAAGTTTTGGCATTGTCCCTTGGAGTAGACCTGAGAGAAAGGATTCTTGGAGCTCCTCCTTAGGATACTTGGTATCGGGATGTTAGAGCCATGATAGAGTCTGGAAGGCGTTTAGAGGGTAGATTTTTTGGATATAATCTTGGCGTAGATGGACTTCTTCGTCACCATGGATAGATCTATATACCTTCTTTGGAGGGTCTTCGCGTCTTGATCATGATTGAGGCCCATCGTGCACCTTATTAGACACATCCAGGTGTCAAGAAGATGCACACAAATCTTAGATAGATTTATCATTGGGCTAGCATCAAACGTGACATTGTTGATTTTATGTCGAAGTGTTTAGAGTGCCAGCGAGTGAAGGCAGAGCATCAACACCTGGCAAGGCTTTTACAGCCTAATTTGATACCGGATTGGAAATGGGATATCATTTCCATGGATTTCATTGTTGGTTTGCCTATCTCTTCACATCGTCATGATGCCATCATGGTCATAGTTGATAGATTGACTAAGGTTTCTCATTTTATTCCTATTCGAGCTTCCTATATGGCAACAGTGGTGGCACAAGTCTTCTTGGAAGATGTAGTGAGATTGCATGGGATTCCGAGGCGGATCATCTCTGATAGAGATCATGTCTTTACCTCAACATTGTGGACCTCACTTTAGCATGCTTTGGGGACTCAATTGAACTTTAGTTCATCTTATCACCCAGAGACAGATGGTCAAATAGAGAGAGTGAATCAGGTTTTGGAGGACATGCTTCGCATGTATGTTATGGACCAGCAGTCACATTGGGAGGATTATATCTATCTAGTGGAGTTTTCTTATAATAATGGATATCATAGCTTCATAGGTATGTCCCCCTTTTAGGCATTATATGGTCATCTTTTCCGCACTCCTTTGAGTTGGGATCAGCTAGAGGACAGGGTGCTTATAGGACCGAATATTCTTCGGGAGATGGAGCAGCAGGTTGAGTAGATTCGTGAGCATTTGGTAACTGCACAGGATAGGCAGAAGAAGTATGCAGATGCTCATAGGATAGATCGTCAGTTTTCTGTTGGCGACCATGTGTTTTTGAGAGTGCGTTAGCGGAAGAGTCTGATCTATTATGGAAAGGGTTCTAAGTTGGCGTCTCGGTTTGTTGGCCCTTTTGAGATCCTTGAGAGGATAGGTCCTATTGCCTACCATCTTGCCTTGCCACCGAGTCTATCCCGCATCCACGATGTCTTTCATGTTTCAGTTCTTTGACCTTATCATCCTAATGTGACACATGTTATTGATTGGAACTCTTTACAGGTCGAGGACGTGCATCTTTCCATGGAGCCCGTGCACATTCTTCAGCGTCAGGATTTGATCGTCAGGGGTGGCACCATCGACCAGGTAAGGGTCCTATGGGACCCAAATGATGAGACCTCGGCTACTTGGGAGGATGCAGCGAAGATGAGAGAGCTATATTCTTATTTGTTTAGGCTTCCAAGAGTAAGCCTAGTTTTGGGGGGGGAGAATGTAGTACCCCTACTCATTTGGACTCATATTTTATTCTTGTTGTTTTCAGTGGATACATTACCATGTTTTGTTATTCAAACTTATATGACATTATTTCATGCTTTATCTAGATATGAAATGCATAATTAATTTGCAGTATTTCAGTACTTGTGATTTATGACATTCTATGGATTATTGCTATGTACTGACACTTTACTTATCTATGCAATGTGGAATTATATGCTGTGTGTCTGTGAGTGTATTGGATGTAAGGGGAGGATTTTCCTTCACTCATTTCGGTGAGACAGGGAACGTCACAATTCTCCTTCATCGATGTGTATGTCATGTTTTTTATATTGTATTGTTTTCCTTTAGGGTTTCTGGCGGGGCATTACAAGAACCCTAATGAATGAGGAGAAAGAACCAGATCAGAGGAAGAGTTTGTTTCACACCAGATGTAAATGTGAAAATAAATTTTGTAATGTGATTATTTATAGTGGGAGCACTCATAATCTCGTTTCTAAAGAGATGGTTACAAAGTTGAAGTTGAATAGGGAAAGCCATCCACAACCGTATTGGATAGCATGGTTGTAGAATGACCACAAGGTTTTGGTCAATGAGTGACTTTTGGTGAAATTAAAGATTAGTAGTTACCGTGATGAGGTACTCTGTGAGATCATACCCATGGATGCATGTCACATGTTATTAGGGAGGCCATGGAATTTTGATAGGTGCGTTGTGTATGATGGACGTGTGAATACTTATACCCTAACAAAGGATGGAGTTTGCCATAAGCTGAAGCCCCTGAAGGAGGTGGAAGAAAAGGTATGTAGTAATTCCAAAATATGTTTTGTTGATGGAAGAAAAATTTTGGAAGGCATGAAACATGAACCTATATGTTTTACTTTAATTCCTAGAGTGGATAAAGAAGATAGTGAAGAGGTGTCTGTAGAAGCTTATGGTTTGTTGGATGAGTTTCAAGACATCGTGTCTGATAATGTACCTGAGGGTTAACCACTTGTGAGGAAGATTAGTCATCAAATTGACTTGATCCCTCGAGCCAGTTTTCCAAACAAAGTAGCCCATGGAATGACTCCAGCAGAAAATGAAGAGTTGAACCAACAGGTTCAAGAGTTGTTGAGAAAAGGATTGATCCGAGAGAGTCTGGGTCCATGTGCAGTACCTGCAATACTAGCACCAAAGAAGACTAGAGAATGGAGGATGTGTATGGACTATAGGGCCATAAACAAGATAACAATCAAGTACAGATTTCTCCTGCCAAGGATAGATGGCCCAATGGACTGCTTGAGTGGAGCAGAGTACTTCACAAAGATTGATCTAAAGAGTGGATATAACCATATCCGGATTAGAGAGGGGGGCGAGTGGAAGACCACCTTCAAAACCAAATAAGTCTTGTATGAGTGGTTAGTCATGCCTTTTGGGCTAACCAATGCACCAAGCACATTCATGTGGCTCATGAATGAGGTATTGAAATAATTTCTAAGAAAGTTTGTTATTGTGTACCTCAATGATATTTTGATTTTCAGCAAGACATTGGAGGAGGATTTGATGCATATTTGTAGAGTTATTAAGAAGTTGAGAGAGGAAAATTTGTTGATTAATTTAAAGAAGTGTACTTTTGTGAAGAAAGAGTTAGTGTACTTGGGGTTTGTTGTCTTAGCAGAAGGACTTAAAATGGAACCAAAGAAGGTGAAGGCTATTCTCGAATGGCCTACCCCAAGGACTGCTATTGAGGTAAGATCTTTCCATGGTTTGGCTAGTTTTTACAGAAAGTTCATTAGAAACTTCAGTAGCATTTGTGCACCCCTGAATGAAACAATGAGAGGGGATAGGAAAGAATTCAAGTGGAGTATGGGAGCGGTAAAGATTTTTTATTTGTTAAAGAAGAAGTTGATAGAGATACCTGTTTTAGCCCTTGCAGATTTCAATAAGGTGTTTCAGGTGGATTATAATGCCAATGATAAATGTCATTGGAGTTGTTTTGAGCCAAGAAGATAGGTCCATTGCATATTTTAGTGAAAAGCTAAATGATGCAAAGAATAAATATTTTGTTTATGATAAGGAATTTTATGCAATAGTTCAAACATTAAAGAAATGGAGACACTATTTGTTGCCAAAGAATTTTTTTTGTATATTGATCATCAAGCATTGCAATACCTAAATAGTCGGGAAAAATTGAATCATTGAAATGGATGGAGTTTTTGCAAAGTTACACTTTTGTTTTGAAACACGAAAGTGGGAGGTCTAATAGAGTTGTGGATGCCTTGAGTAGGAGGCATATTTTGGTAACAGAGATGCAGTTTGAGGTGGTTGGGTTCAATGAACTCAAAACATTATATCCTGAGGGTCTAGATTTTGCAGAGGCTTCAAGCCTGCTAGGATCCTGTTACTTTAGACAGGATAAGGTGGTTGGATTTCATAATCCAGGATGGTATGTTGTTCAAGGAAGTCAGTTGTGCATTTTGAGGAGCTCCATGAGGGAGAATTTGATCAAAGAGAAGAACAATTGAGGAATGGAAAGACACTTTGGTCGGGATAAGACCATTGCCATCATTAGTGAATATTATTATTAACCTTGATTATCATAGGATGTGAATAAATTTGTGCAGAGTTGTCGAGTGTGGCAGAGAGCTAAAGGAGTGAGCCAAAATACAGGGTTGTATCACCCATTATCTGTACCTGAGAGGCCATGGGAAGATATCAGTATGGATTTTTCCTCTTGGTTTACCAAGGACACAAAGAGGGAATGATTCTGTATTTACATGGTGGCTGATAGGTTTTCAAAAATGGCACATTTCATCCCATGTTAGAAGACCCATGATGTTGTCCACATTGTTGACTTATTCTTCAAGGAGGTGGTAAGACTGCATGGTCTACCTGTAGCATCCTAAAATTGCGACACTTGCAATTTCGACTGCATTTGGGTCTTCACGATGGCGGCGCAACATTGAACCTGAATGGAGACCCTGAAACCTGTTTACGATACCAAAAAACTGCATTTTCTGCACCTTGGCCTGATCCCTCCTTGCACCCTGCTGTCTCGGGAGGTGGGACCATGGCGCCCAGCGCCCTGGTCCCTGGCCCTATTTTGGGCCCGGCCTCTTTTGGGCATCGGGTCTTTAAGTTTGCAATTCGGGAAATAATGTTTCCTAGTCGGCCTAAGGTCGGGAAAATCAGTCTATCAGCCCTAATTGACAAGTATATAAACTACATTTCCTCTTCCAAAAAAGGGAGGAAGACATATGTGTAAAAAAGGCGGAAGCGATATTCAAACATTCAAACATTCAAACATTCAAGCTTTCAAGCATTCAAGCATTTTTTCAAGCAATTGAGCATTCTAAGTCTCCATTCAAGGCTAGGTGTTGCATTCAAGACAAGGATTCAACCATTGAAGAGGAGATCACATACAACATACAACATACTACATACATTACACCTTCGCATGTAAGAATACAAACATTCTTACAACAAGGTATCAGTACTTGTTTACATTACAAACATTTACATTTACAGCATTCTCATTTCTTGGTTAATTCCAAAACCGGGGTTTGACCTAAAGGCAAACCCCTAATCCCTAACCCCCCAATCATCCTCTCATTTCTGTGTGTAGGTTGCAGGTACACGGCTGTAATTGAAGATCTGGAATCCTTCTGCAGAGACAAACAGATCCACCTTCGTTTCGCGAATTTTTCGGAGGACCGTGTGCACTCCGGGCGCCATCATCCCGTCAACTTTCAATCAAATTTGCAGAACAGCACCGTCTCGACATTTTACTGCTAATTCCAGGTCCACAACTTCATCCCGTATCCCTATCTCTGTTTACAAGCGAATCTTTCTTGCTTCTACATACATTCCTAGTTCAATCATTCTATCTATATTCTTTACAAAAGAGGGTATCCTTGATGTCTTAACCCTTAAAACTCATTTAGAATCCAATCTTGCATTGCGTGGGATTGGATCTTGTGGGTTTCAACCCCTCTTTTGAATGTAAAGTCTCCCCTAAGTGAAAACCATCAACCCAAGTGACCTCCCTTCTCTCTCCTTGGAGTTGGGGAGGGGAGAACAACTAGGGTTCGATTTTTCCACTTTACACTACCAAAAAGTATTATTTCAGATCGTGACACCAAATTTGTTGGATACTTTTGGAGGACCTTGTGGAATAAACTGAAGAAAGAGTTGAAGTTCAGTTCTACACACCATCCACAGACTGATGGGTAGACTGAAGTAGTGAATGAGAGTTTGGGTAACCTATTGAGATGCTTGGTAGGAGACAAACCCAAGGAATGGGATCTGATCTTACCATGGGCAAAATTTGCTTACAATGATTCTATCAATAGGAGCACTAGTATATCACCATTCTAAATTGTTTTGGATGTAGTCCAAGAACTTCTCCAGAATTGAGGAAGATGGACCAAGAAAATCATACAAGTTTCAAAGCCAAAGACTTTACAGAACACATCAGAAATATACATGAAGAGGTGAGGAATCACATCAATGAGATGAATTTGCAATATAAGGCAAAGGTAGATCAGAAAAGGAGGTATAAGGAGTTCTAGGTTGGTAACGAGGTGATGGGCCACTTGAGGAAAGAAAGGTTTCCAGTGGGGACATACAATAAGTTGAAGACGAAGAAGTTTGGTCCCTGCAAAATTTTGAAGAAGCATGAATCTGGAAACATATATGAGGTAAAGTTTCTAGAAGGAATTAACATTTCCCCTATGTTCAACATTTCAAACTTAACAGAATATCATGAAGGTGGCAAAGAGGAGGAGCTAGCAATGGAGGGGAAGACTAGTTGAGGATTCTTCATGGTTGTCCAATGTAGAGATTGACCGTTTGGGTTTTCCCCAATCAGCTGAGGCGTGACACAGTCACTTCTCAATCTAACCCAGGTGTCGAGTTGGAAAGCTCTCTAAGTGAAGAATATGCTAATAATTAGCTTTGCTAATATCTGCCATTTTCAAGGCCGTTCAGGGCCATTTAATGCCTCAAATCTGACTTGGAAGATTTTTTTTTGGTTTTTCAGGAAACTGAAACTTGAATAACTTTCAAACCGTAAATGATTTTAATTTGGTTCTTTCACCAAAGTTCTTATTTTTCCTTCCTTAAGATTCCTACAAAATTTGGGCTCCATCCACCTTTAAATAAAAACCTATTGTTTTTGGCAGTTGGCTAGAAAAAGTAGCTTGTCAATTCTGAGAGCTATAATCTCTTATTCGTCCAAATGGGTATCCAGAACTACAAAAACATTAAAAGAAAACTAAACAAAAAGAAATATTTTTGGGTGATGCAGGATTGCCCTTACACCATCGGATGCTCCTGCATCACATAATGACATTGTAAAGCATCAAAAGACAATGCAAGATATGATGAGAAGACAATACAACATTCCAATGGCATATAGAAGAAAAACCTTTCTATAGAATGATAGTCCTCTCAAATCTAGATACCAATGTCATTGGAACTAGAGGGCATACAAAGAATGCAAAGACAGAGAAAGATAGAATATGCAATCCATAAAGTGTTGTCATGTGCATAAGATAGTTCTTGAAGAAATTAAGTCTAATATTAGAAGGAACGAGATAGTGGTATCAAGGAGATGAAAATAGCTACAAGGCATAATCAACCTAGGACAATCTTAATGAACCTAGGAAAATGCAAATGAGGCTAGCACAACACAAGAAAAACTATTTACAACAAAGACCACAAAGTGTTAGTAGGACAAGGATACTCTAATTTTGAGAATAATGTATTTGAATAAAATGAAGATAAGTAAAGAAGTAAAGGAAGTTGAAAAGAAAAGAGTATTGGGTTGATCATAGACTTAGTAAGTAATTTGTTTAGTCATAGGGGTATGTGCACCAAGATGGGGGACCAAAAAGATGCCAACTTATTTTTTGGCCCCTATCAAAGCATTTAGTGAGCATCAAATAGGGTGCATACCATATATGGTGCTAGCCAAATAGGTTTGGTGTGCCAAGCATAAGGCTTGATCACGCCAAATTTATTTGGTGAGCGCCTTATTTGTTATCCTGCCAAATGGTTTAAATAGATCAATGCAATATATATAAAATATAACATGTAAGTATAAGTCTTTCTTATATGTAATATTTTATGTATATACTGGTAGGATGTTTAAGAGTGGTTTTAGATCTCTATGAATTATAATTTAGGTTCAAGAAAATCAAATTTCAATAATTAGCATGCTTCTATCAACGTTCTCTTTCTCTCCCTCTCACTCCCTCCCTCCCTCTCTCCCTCTTCTCTCACTTGGACTCTCTCTCCATCTCTCAGTCATTATCTCTTAGGTCTCTCAAATTCTTTCCATTCCTCTCTCTCTCTTTGTAAGAATTTATCAAATATAGCCAAGATCAAGAGCACATTTAAGAGCACAAAAGAGAGAAAATATTTGATAAGAATAAACTGTATTCTAATCAAGATGCAAAATGAGATCAACTGGATCATTCAAAATTACATACAATGTAGATGAGCCTTCTTATAAAGGCAAGGCCATATGGATATGTGAGCACACAATCATGACATTTGGCTCAATGAGAAACAAGGGTAGGTTGGGGTAGGTAGGAGAAATAGTAAAATATTCCACAAGAGGTGGTTCACCCATCGAAGGTGGAAAATAACAACAAGATAAGACCATAAATGGTGGAATTTCTCCTATATGCATCATCCCTATGTGCACACTTCCCTAAGTGTATCATATCCAAACTACTATAAAATACATTACCCTAAGTCAACTTAAGTAAAGTGTAATTGTGAGACATAATTTACACCAACCCCCCTTAAGTGCAACTTAGGGGAATGTAGACTTAAGTCGACAATGCATAAGGCTCAAGAACGGTGTCACATGTGAGAATCCCCAAGTTCAAGTACCCAAAGTTCTCCTCGATATATGAATCATCACAAGAAGTGTGATCAATATATGAAGAATCATCCTCATCAATAGGAACAAAATCTATAAAATGAATACAACTGAGAATGCATGGTCCACCACCCCTATAGAAATAATAACTCTAGTCTCCAATCTATGTAAGACTATCAATCTATGTACATGTATAATCATAATACATTTTAAAAAATTAACATCTAAATCGTCCTATACAATAATTTATATAAATTTTATAAATTATTAATTCAATTAAAATTATGTTCAATTACCTTTTCTCAATTAGGTGTTTTGGAGTAAGACATTCGCAAACATTCCATCTTACCCACAATTTGTGTATCCTACAAGAGTAGAATAAGATCAACTTATAATATTAAAATATAATTTAATTAATCACAATCTAAATGATATGCATTCACAATAAAAAATTGTAAACATGTATGTGCAAAACAATATACAATATAACTGTCTAGGCCAAGTGAAATGACTGAAAGGGTACCATGTTGGACGTATGAAATCCGGTCCTCTATCATCACCTATTAAGTCCCACATAAATATACATTAGTACCAATATATCTTATAAATATTGATTTAAGATGTGATGCCTACCTATTAATTTAAACATGTGTATCAAGCAGTGATGTGATACCCACCTATTCAATAAAAAGTATTTTAAAATATTAAACGTTATTTTGATTACAAAGTATTAATTTATTTTGACCTGTTATACATATTTTACCAATAATACAGATGCAAGTGTACAAGTTATTACGAGAAAAGTTGATGATGTACTACCCTATGGCACTACACCCTAAAATGCGTAATGTTTACATCAGATTAATTCAATTCTATAAGTCAAAACCTATTTACATTTGCAGATTTTAATTACTAAAGGTATGTGCACTAAAGTGGTGAATAAAAAAGAGGCCACTCACCTAAAAAAATCAAAAAACATAGGATATTTCTCAATTAAAAACATGTACACATTAAACTTGTAACAAAAAATCAATCAATTTTTTTAAGAAAGTAATTGGTCATGTTTTTTTATTATAATTTTTTTTAAAGGGTCAATTGGGTCATTTTTACCCGCAATCCTTGTAAAATAGTAAGAAAACCCTCGAAAATAGCGAGGAAAACTCGATCGTGTTTCTGCCTATTGTTGGGACTTCAAGAATTTTGTCCAATTTTGAAGACCTAGGCTCAAATTTTTGTAGATTGCATTCAGAATCGCCTTGCAGAACAGGCCTGAGTAGCTCATTTGGTGAGCTCATATTTTTGCACTAGTGAATTGCCATGAGAAATCCATTTGGGGATTGTTATACACTTGTGGAAGGTTCTATATACCTATTTACAACTTCCTCAAATCAGTTTTGATGCATTTGTGAAGTCTCCTTTGGAGGTCCAGAAGTTAGGCCTACATTTTGCACCATTTTGCACTTTTTTTAGTAGCCCTGTTTGAGGCATTATATCTTTGTACCTATTGATTTTCAAGCCAAACAGAGAGTTGTCTAAGATTCTCTGCTATTTTTTGAGCCTCCATGTCAAGTGGCAAAGTCCCATCAATTCATTTGTTGAGTTTTCAAAAGCAATTTCATTTGCAAAAAGTTTAGTTTTGCAAACTGAACATTGTCAAGCAGTAGTCAGTAGCTCTCTTTGTAATTGTTTATTTCACAGCCACTTGACTTGCAAGTCAAATCAATTGTACCCTATGATTCTTGTTGGTGTAAATAATTATTCATCATGGATATTATTACACTTACTTAAGTTTACTTAGGATAATGCATTTCATAGTAGTTTGGATATGAGACACTTGGGTGTTTGTGCCACATTGGGATAGTGTGTGTAGGAGAAATTCCACCTTTTAAGGTGTTGATCTTGTTATTACACTATCATATCCACTTATAGTGGAGTGATAATTCCACCTTTGGTGGGTGATCCACCTCATGTGGACTATTATATTATTTCTCCTACCTACCCACACTTATTTCCTACCTACCCTTGTTTCTTATTGAGCCACATGTCATGTTTGTGTGCTCATACATATCCCTAGCCTTGCCTATATAAGCAGGCTCATCTACATTGTATGTAAGAACTATTGAACTATTGAATCTTGATTATTGATCATTTTCTATTGATGAATACAATTTATTCTTGTCCTATATTGTGTCTCTATTTTGTACATTTCATTGAGCTCTTGATCTTGGCAAAATCCAACATGGTATCAGAGCCATTGGGGCTTCATTGATTCGTCTTGAAGAGGCATTATTGCGATGTCAAGAGGTAGATCTGAGGAGCAGCATCTTTTGGAGGTGTTCTAAACCAAATCTGACCCCGCCATTACGTCCAGAAGGCCGTTTCCATGAATTTTGGTTATAAAGTTGGCCTATTTTGGTGAGAAAAAAATTTTCTCCAATTTTGCTTATATCGTACGGATTTTCGGAATTTATTATTATTTTTTCAAAAAAAAAAAAATATTTTCTTTTCTGATATATATTTTTCAAAAATTAAAAAAAATTAAAAAAAAAATTCGAAAAAATCAAAAAAAAGGAAAGAGAAAAATCAGAAAAACAAAGTTTTTTTGGGGGGTCCGCAGACCCCCCCCATGCAGAACGTACCTGGTCTCGCAGGTTTTGCAGGGCAACCGTACCTGCTGCAGTGCGCTCCGAAACCCGCGCCCGCCGTCGCCGTCCGAGCCCACAGCCGCGTCTCTATCGCTGCGCGTACTCTCTATCGCCGCGAGTCCACGGCCACCACCCGTACCTGTTCGCCCCTGCCGACACCCCGAGCTTCCTCCGCTTCGCCGCAGACAAAGCTCCGCCCGCGCCCGCGCCGCTGTCGTCCTCGCTCCTGCAACCGGCTTCCCTCCCTCTCGCTGCGTCGAACCTCCGCCTTCAGCCCATCCCGCTACCTCCACTCGGTCGCAGTCCCTTCCGACGGTCTCCTCCGACCACCGTCACCGGTTGCAGCAGCACCGCCACGCGGACACCAGACCACGAAGACCGGAGGACCGCGCCCGCCACGTGGCAGGCGGCCACTGGCCCACGGTACAAACCGTACGCCCAGTCACCTGACACGCACTTCCGTATAGTGCATGCAGATCCCCGTACACACTGTCATCTGCTGAATCAGCTTGCCAAAATCAGCAAATCCGTACGGTACGAATTATACAGTCAGCAGACCGCGTCATCCGTCCGTACAGTACGGACGCTTAGTCAACAGGGGCGAAGTTTTGCGACGGTCATATGGCCGTAAAATTTAATCGCGTGACTTGCTGATGTCAGCGCCAAATCAGCAGGGTTTGAAAATTTTTGGACCCCCTCTCATTTGCATTTTTGATTTTGCAGTTCAACTTCAAATGGCCATAACTTGCTCATTTTTGCTCCTTTTTGGGTGCAATTTTTTTTTAAATGGGCTATAATTTTGTGCTCTCCGCAGTGGTGAAGAAATTTTTTGATTTTGATGCACAGATTTTTCAGAAAATGTAGTTTTTGGTGACTGTCCCTGAGTAATCCCAGTTTTTGCAACTTCAGAGGTTTCGTTTGGGGTCATACGACCTCTTTTTTAGGTGCCATTTTTTTTGAAAGTGCGTATTTTTTCATCTACTTTCACATGATGCTATCAGATTGATGTCATTGTAAGTAGAAAATGTACTTTCAGATCTTGGCCATTTTTAGCTCTCTTGGTACTTGTATATTTGCTTGAATCTCAGTTAGATTCATTGCACTATTGATAGAAGTCTCTTGTATCTTATTTGAGAAGTTGTAAAATTTGCATCATAAGTCCACTTTGCCTTGTTTTGCAAGTGGCTCATTGTAATCACACTAAGTATAAAGTGCCAAAATCATCACTTTAGGGGGGGTACATTGATTGAGTGAATTTGGGGGGGTGTCTCTTGTGCTTTTGTGCTCTTGTGTTCTTCCTTTTTGCTGCTATGGGTTCTTCTAAGTTTCCTCTCTTAACTCCACATAACTATGCTACTTGGAAAACTGATGCATGGAGTAAACTTATGGAAAAAGGACTCACTCATTACATTGATGGAACTATTGTTGCTCCAGCTGATCCTAAGGCTGATCTAGTTGGTCACTTAGATTGGCTCACTAAAAATATCATGGCAATTGGTACCTTAAGAAAGTATGTATCAAAGGATCTCATTTTTCATATTGAGAAATGTACTCTAATCAAGGATGCTTGGCAAAAGTTTCAAGACTTGTATGGTCAAGTTGATGAGATTAGGGGATATCAAATTGATAGTGATCTCACCATGTTAGATCCCAAAAACTTTGATACTATACAAGATTATGTCACTAAGGCAAATGAGTTGAGGGCACAACTCAAAGATTATGGCATTGATAAAAAGGATACTCAATTGATATTCAACTTCATAGGCAAGCTTCCACATGAATATGCAGCATTTGTTTCTAGTTTCCAAACCCATAGGATGACAGTGGGTTCAAGCTACACAATGCCTACATTTGATGCTTTCAATGAAATGTTGATGATGGAACAAACTAAGTTGATAAGCATGGGCATTCTTAAGGCTTCTAAGTCTCAAGCATTAGTGGCAAATCAAGGGAACAAAGGACATCAAGGAAAGGACAACTCAAACAAGAAGAAATGGCAATCAAAGCCTAAGGACAAAGCACCATCTTCTCCACAACAAGGAGATTCATCCTCTTCCAAGAGAGATAATTCACCAAAGAGAGAGAGAACTACTTGTGCTTATTGTAAAAAGATTGGTCATGAGGAGCATCGTTGCTATTCTAAGAAGATTGATGAGCTCACACATATCATCAAAAAGCATAACATTGATTTGCCTAAAGTCTACAAGAAGGATGATTCATCAACTTCCACTTCCTCACATTCAAAAGGAAAAGGGCAAGCATTCATGGCTTCTACAAGTGGAAAGACTCACTCTTTTGGAACAAGAAAAGGAAAAGCTCTATGTGCTACTATTAGTCATGATTCAAAGAGATGGCTTCTAGATTCAGGGGCTTCTCATCATATGGCATCTTCATAGTCTATGTTCTCTACATTTGAGCCTTGCACCATGCCATAGATTTTGATGGGCAATCATACATACATGGATGTGATTGGGAAAGGATCTATTGACATTGGGGATAACTCCTTCAATGATGTGTTGTGTGTACCCCACTTGACAAACAATCTCCTTTCTATCTATCAAATCACACATGGCGCAACTAAGAGAGTTGTGGAGTTCACACCTGACTCAGTTTTCATTAGAGACTTGGAGACTAGAGCTATCATTGCGACCGGGGTGGTTGATCATGCATCTCGGTTATACTCCTTTTCAGATTTTGTTGATGATGATGATTTCACATTTGATGATTCTACATTTGATGATCACATTTCTTGTGATGGTTCAGATTTTGAGGAGAACTTTGGACACTTGAACATGGGGATTCTCACATGTGACCCCATTCTTGAGTCTTGTATTTCATCTCCTCCTATTGATATCACATCACCTATTGTACCTGATTATGTAGATAGTGCGACAGTTTTGCCATCATGTGATTCAGTGCAGCAGGATATTCATTGTCTTCCAGCTTCAGATTCATGGGATGATTACTTAACAGATATTACAGGTTTGTTTATGGAATCCTACATTGCAGATTTGGGAGACATCATTGATGACATTCATCTTCTCTTTGATGAAGATGATCCTTCTTCAATTGTTGTGAGGGCACACTCTGACCCTCTTGTTCATTCTCTACATGATCATTCTTTCGAGGTTGACATGATTGTGGATACTTATGTACAGTAGTTGGAGGAGGTCTCTTTATGTTTTGAGGAGACATATGAGTCTTTGGGACATGTTCTACATCCATCTCCACTAGATCTTGGAGTGCCTTTTTCAGCAGTGTGGCACAATTTACCACCTTTGGAGGGGGTATCTTTCAGCATCGACATGGGGACACTTGAGCAGTTTTCAAAGATTCCTTTCATCATGAGTTTTCTTCATACATCTTCCCTTCATGATTGGGGAGACTTCATGGATACACCTTTGGTTTTGTTTCTTCCTAAGGGGAGGAATGTTGTTCGAGCTTCTATCATTGGTGCAGATTCTTCATTGAGGGAGGATCACAGTTTGACTTCTCTTCTTCTCTCATATGGGGGGGACTTTTTCCTCAGATGGGGTTTTGTTCCTCACATACTTCTATGAGAGTTCTCTTGTATGTTTTCATCTCTCTTTTTGGGGGAGGGTTTTTTCCCATTGGGTTTTTCTCTCTTTCCCCACTTTGTGAGAGGTTTCATTGCATTGGTTTGCATGCATTTGCATTTGTACATGGGTACCTAACATGGCCTAGTTGCCGAGACCCATCTTGCATTGCTTACTTGCATTGTAGACTTAAGTGCATTCCCCTAAGTTGCACTTAAGGGGGGGTGTTGGTGTAAATAATTATTCATCATGGATATTATTACACTTACTTAAGTTTACTTAGGATAATGCATTTCATAGTAGTTTGGATATGAGACACTTGGGTGTTTGTGCCACATTGGGATAGTGTGTGTAGGAGAAATTCCACCTTTTAAGGTGTTGATCTTGTTATTACACTATCATATCCACTTATAGTGGAGTGATAATTCCACCTTCATTGGGTGATCCACCTCATGTGGACTATTATATTATTTCTCCTACCTACCCACACATATTTCCTACGTACCCTTATTTCTTATTGAGCCACATGTCATGTTTGTGTGCTCATACATATCCCTAGCCTTGCCTATATAAGCAGGCTCATCTACATTGTATGTAAGAACTATTGAACTATTGAATCTTGATTATTGATCATTTTCTATTGATGAATACAGTTTATTCTTGTCCTATATTATGTCTCTATTTTGTACATTTCATTGAGCTCTTGATCTTGGCAAAATCCAACAATTCTATATAAGATTATCTACCAAATCACGCATCTGTAGCCTCCCAACTCATCATTTGATAAGTTTTTTAAACTCATTCCAAATGTACTTTTTCAGGGTTTCATTAGCAACAGCTTCATAATTTTCAGAGGAGCCAAATTTGAGGGTTTATAATTTTCACATGTGACCTAACCAGGTCAAACCCTCTTGCACACATGTTTACGGTATGTTCATCTACCAATGTACCAAGTGGCACAGTAATTTGATATTTTTTCAAATCGGGGTTTGAATGCTATTCAGGTTGATTCAGCAATTTCAGATTCAAAAATAGCTGAGTAGGCAACTCTGACAGTTAATAACTTTTGCCTCGGATGTCATAGTGATGATCCATCAAATGCCTTGGATTCTTTGTATTTCAGTCTTTCAATGTGTCAGCTCCCAGTGTTCGGGTCAATTTTTGAAGCCTATTTCAAAGGCTACTCAAGTGTTGTGGGCTAGGTTTCAAAGTTGCAAAAGCGTCAAGTTTAATGATTCCGCAATCAACTCCTCATATTCCGATCACTTCCACTCAACATCGGTTTAATTGTGTGAAAATGAAAATATTTTTAGTCGGGCCCACTTTGGACCCAACTAATGATAGCACCCAGTAAGTCCAGATGAAGTCCGCCAAGAAAAATAAATGATATTTAAATCACTTTGATTTAAATAAAATTGTGAAAGGGGGCAGGTGAAAATGATTTTTGAGAAAATAAAGTAAAATATAGGTCTCAAATCATTTTAATAGTGACCAAAATGTGGGTGAATATTAAACTTGGTCAAGGGGAGGTGCATTCTAAAGCACCAATTGCTCAGCCGCCGGAGAACTTCCATGATATAAAATTTAATATGCCATGCGGACATAAGTTTATTTTATCCAGGCCTGTGAAAGGAGGGAGAGAAGAAAAAATAAATGTTCGTCATTTATTTAAAGGCTTTGGCAAGGATCAAATAAGTTATTTCCTCCTTTTCCTTCTGTGGTGGATCCCCTCCAATATCACGGAGGGATGAAGCAAAGGATTCAATACTTTGTATAAGTCTTGTAAAAGAGATTTTAATTTATCTCGCGCAACTTAAGAATGCACGCAAATGGTCGTGCAGGATAAGAAACACTCAGGCGGAGGCATGTTTTGCCTTATCCCGTGGGCATGAGAGGAGCATTGAATGGAGTCGCGGGATAAGCAATATGCAGCAGGTGTAAGCGGAAATCCTTACCCTGTGCGTCAAGGAATGCAATTCAAAACCCACGTGGGGCAAGTGCAGAGGCAATAAAAGGAAGGAATTTGCTATCCCGCAAGGTCCGAAGACAAGCAGATAGAGCCCGCGAGATAAGGAATCAAGCTGGGCACACAAAAAAAAAGCTTCCCTCGCACTATGCAAGAGGCAAGTTAAAACTTGTGCGGGGTAACGAGTGCACCAACAATGGGCGAGTCTGCGTCGTCCTGCGTGATTGGAGATGCAAAGATTAAAATGTGGCAGGATAAATCTTTTTATCTGGACGAACAGAAATCAAAAGAGCAATGCTAAAACAGATTTAGGGCAAAAGAAAATGTGTGAATGTGAGCAGAGCGTCATTAGGGTTTCTGCGTGTAATCACCACTAATGAACATCAATGGAGAAACAATCGAATCATTCAAGATTTCAAAGAAAAAGTAGATCCAGTGCGCACATGTGGTTTGATAAATGAATGCCTACGAGTCTGTCTGGATGAATGGATTGAGGGAGTTTGCAATGAAGACGAAGCACATCGTACTATTACGCTTTGCGCCTCTTAAATCTCATTCATTCCTTCAGATCTTTCGGTGCTCACACATACCCTAGAAGGTAATGCTGGCACGGTGCTTTGACGGGAGTGCAGACTGAACACACTGGTCCAGCAGCTACATTTTATGGTCTTGTAACATAGGTATGTTATGAAGTGCAAAGAGCTCCAGGTTAAGGAACAGTGCAATGCGATTCCCACCAAGGAGTCTTGGATTATGTGCAAAGTTTCTAGACAGAGCTGTGGGTCTATAGAATTTGCCATTCTGGGCATTGATAATGTCGAATGGCGAATGGAGGTTTTGTCCCCGTCGCGCAGTGCCATAAATCTAGGAGATTAGGGCATGATGCAAGTCGTTTTGATGTCGCAATGAAATGCAGTCTCTCATAGAGCCTTAACGAAAGGATGTGCAAAATACAATGATTGGGGAGTGATTGAAAGGGGCGGCACAGACGATGCACAGGGGCATAGTCAATGTCATTGCTACTCGTGCCAAGTGAGGAGCATTACAATACGTGCAAGTCTGCAAGCAAGAACTTGGTGCTCTAATTTGCAAACTGAATCAATGGTGTTTCTTCTATGTGTCGAATCTATTTCAGGCTTGTTTTGAGGCGATGCTAGCGGACATTGGCCCAAGGATCATGCCTGTTATGGTGCCCCATGCTAGCGCCAATGTGGAGAATTTTGATGCGCTAATAAAAAATTTACAGCTATTTGGCAACGAAATTTAAGGGGGATTTCCTCATGACATCAATATAGATTTTTCACTCGGGTGAATTTTCTCATAAAAGGGGAAAAGATGTAATATTTTTATTGAATGCTCTCGCAAAAGAAGACCAAAATATGCAGAACAAAGGATTGGGTTTTTCACCCAAGTGAAATGTTGTATAAGAAGAAGGTACGTAGGGGAATATGTGGGTGAAATATAATTGAGTAGTATTTGTGTGCAAATGCGCGAGAGGCTTATATCATAAGTGTGATATATTTTCACCAATGGGGTGAAGTATTTTTACTCAGGGCTCAAGGAAACGAGAGTGATTTTTCATTTTCGGGTTATGAAATATGAAGTGATTCATTTTTTACTTTCCCTAGGGAAGGTATTTTTTCAGTTTTGGGAGGAGTGATCTTTTTCAATTAGAAGTGGACAGCGACCAAAAGAAGAAATCTTGGCAAAGGGTGCAAACTATGAATTGACAGCGACAAAAAGAAGAAATCTTGGCAAAGGGTGCAAAATATGAATTGACTAGTGCTTGAAGAGGTATTTTCATATTTTTGACAGAATTTCCAGCAAGTTGTGACAGGATGCATTTTTAGCAAATTTTGAAAGAAGAGAGATGTAGATTTCAAAGAGGAGACATGTCTTTTTCTCAAGATGCCTTTAGGGTTTTGATTAGGTTTTCTTTTTTATGTATATCTTTCTTCTTCTTTTTAGTTTTGAGGATTCTGAATGTAATTTTGCTAAGCATTCTGGAAGTAAGGCTTTCATGTATAGAGTGCATGTTTTTTTTTTATGACAATTAGTGTTAATTTTCAGTTTGCAGTTGCTTTATGGTCTGAGTAGTTGTAACCAGACAAGCATTTTAATGAATATTGGTCCTTCTTATTATTGTCTATAATATGTAACAATATCTTTTATGAAGTAAATAGTCAAGGATTACTTACTTTGTCCTAGCAAGTCTGGTGTTTGTTCTATTTTTTACTTCTCTTCTAGGAAGAGACTAAGATGATTGAGTAGAACAATGAAATGTGTATTTTTCATATAGTATCGCTAAGTATGATTGCAAGAAGAACCAAGCTAATAGGTGTTGATGTCATGCATCAATGTTGAGATTTATGTGGTTATAGTTTAAGCTACTAAGGTGTAAAGTTGCATACTAGGAATAGACTCCGTTGCCCATACAAGGCACTGGTCATGGAGTTGTTTTCAGTTTTCATAATCATTTTCATAATCAAAATCTCTTTTACTTTTTGCATTTCCTTTCTAAATTAGGAGTAAGATTAGTGTAGAAACCTCCCCTCAAAGAAGTGCATAGATGCTTAGACACTAAGGTTAAAGTCAAAACCAAGAGTTCGTCCATCTTCCTTAGTACATTTACATTGAGATGATCTACTATAAATGTAATGTCCTGAGTATTTTGAAGTTGTTAATTGTTTTGACATTGCATAGGTTCACCCACCTTAGTCTCACAGAGCCAAAAGAGTAGGAGATCTCAGTATTGTGACCGAGTCTTGTTCAGTTGGCCAAATTCTTCTCCGAGTTTGTTGCTAGAACTCGGAGACTGTTGGTTTGCGAACCAACATCTATTACAACTTAAATCAACATGTCGCAACATCAAAGAGGTATGTCTTCATTTGTTTGTGCACTTTAATTGTTTTATTCGAATTTCACTGCTTTGTTATTAATTTTTTTTAAAATGACATTAGATGCTCAAAACCTTGTGCTTGAACTAAAAAATCCTTATTAAGCCCAAGGAAAACCCTAGGATGGCCAACCCTTCGATTCCTCCAAGAAACCCCCCACAACACACCCAAAATGATTTATTAGGTCATTTCCATTATTTCTCAATTAGTTTCTATATTGATGACTTCAGAACACCAACATCATGCATCTCTTGTCAAACCTTGTAATCAATGGTCATGTGTCGACGAAGTTACCAAACAAATAACTAATTGTAAAACTTATAGGGATTCATGTTGTGACTATTATGCAAATGGCTTGTCCTATGATGTAGTGAAAGATAAAGAAATAAGCAAATAACAAATATGTTCTCTTTTCACTAATCCTAGAACCAATGAAGATATTCCTCCTAATTCAAAGAGGTTTCCAATATATTGGTGTAACCATGAGGACATCAAATCTAATTGTTGGGGTAAGTGGTAGTTGGTCTTTGACTAACCTCCTTGTAACAATTATGGCATGCCTCTATATTTTTTGAAAAAATATATTTTGAGTTTATCCTTAATAAAATTCCCAATTAATTTGATATGAGGGAGTTCTATGGTAGAGGTGGAGGCTTTGTCCAGGATAGACTAGGAGCTCAATAAGTAGATAACTACCCCAATTGGAGACCACAATTCGACCTCGTTGTTCATGGAATGATCCCAATAGATCTAAAGGAGTCTTTGGTGGCATAGACTCTTCAAGAAACTATCACATTGATTTGACAACATCATCCAACATTGCAAACAATTATCCTAGCTTCTTGGCCCAAACGATGGTGTAGCAACTCAAGCATCTACCTTTGGTGTGCCTAGTTATCACATGTGCTCCAATTGTTACCATCTATGCTTTGGGAGATATATTGTACATGTGGATGGTTTGACCTCCCATGTGTATTCATATTGTTAGTATAGATGTATGGAAGTAGTGGGGGTCATCATCATAGCACATCAGATGATGCGGTGTTGACAAATGACTTGATGCAACAAGTGTATGGCACTGAGATACAAGTATGTTGAATTGAATTTATAATGTTTTATTTATTAAATACTTAAAATTTCCAAATGTAAATAGATTTTTTATTATCGCTCAAATTAAGCTAATGCAAATATTGTGCATTTTAGAATGTAGAGGTAGAATGTGATACATCATCGACCTTTCATGCCACAACTTGTGCATGTATGCATCTTCATCAAAGGTAAAAATATTATAACATATCAAAATAGAATAAGAACTTGAATAAAAAATAATGTTATAGAAGATATATTAACTTACTAATGTATATCTATGTGGGGTTTGACAGGTGTTGACAATGGACCAAATTTCCCATGTCCATGATGCTACCCTTACGGCCATTTCATTTGGACTACAAAGCTATACCGTATTCTTTTTTGCATATATATATGTTTATAATTTTATTGAATATGCATA
The DNA here is from genome assembly GCF_030272615.1 of Cryptomeria japonica. Lineage (NCBI taxonomy): Eukaryota > Viridiplantae > Streptophyta > Pinopsida > Cupressales > Cupressaceae > Cryptomeria > Cryptomeria japonica. The sequence continues at coordinate 687,345,572 of NC_081407.1, read as the reverse complement.
TCATTTAAATTGTGAATAGTTAAATTACATGTTAATATTATATGTTGATCTTATGTTACTCTTGTAGGGTATGCCAATTGTGGTTGAGATGCATCATTTTCTAAGCTCTTACCCAAGAACGCCTAATCAATCAAAGGTAATTGAACACAATTTTTAATTGAAATAATAGTTTAAAAAGATTATGAGTTATTCTAGCATGATTTAGATGTTGATTTTTTAAATGTCATGTTATTATAAATTTACATCTAGATTGATACTGTTACATTTTTGTGTCTTCTATACAACAACCAATGTGGTTTACAACATTGATGATTGCACCTAATACATTGAAAGAAGATAGGCAACAGGTATATGTTTTTCTTTTTCTCGATATCATGATTATATGCACATGTATATTCATTGTGTTACATCTTGTCAAATTCTATATAGGAAATGATCATATATGTTTCATCAACGATGACCCCTCATATGACAACAAGAGAACCAAAGGCTCGGGTATACATTTATTTTATATTATAGATATATATGTTTAGATAGAAGTGGATATATGTTTATTTTATGTTTATTTGTCAACTATCTATCTATATACATACATATACATGTGCATGTACATGTATATGTATATGTATATGTATATGTATATGTAGATGTATATATGTGTGTGTGTGTGTACATATGTATGTATGTATGTGTGTGTGTATATATGTGTATATATGTGTATATATATATACATACATATATATACATATGTATGTATATATATGTATATGTATGTGTGTGTGTGTGTGTGAACTTGTATAGTAACTTGTATACATATATGTATATGTATATGTATATGTATATATGTATATACATATATACATATATATACATATATATACATATATGTATATATGTATATATATGTATATATGTATATATATGTATATATGTATATATATGTATACATATACGTGTGTGTGTGTGTGTGTATAGAGACACACACATGTATATGTATATATATATATATACACACACACACACATGTATATGTATATATATATATATATACACACACACACACATGTATATGTATATTTATGTGTGTGTGTGTATGTATATATATATATATGTGTATATATGTGTGTGTATACATATATATATGTATATATATGTACACACACACACACACACACATATATATATATACATACATACATATACGTATACATATATACATGTGTGTGTGTGTGTGTGTGTGAACTTGTATAGTAGCTTGTATCAATTATATTTTACCTTGTATAGCCCTATTCACAATTTGGTCATGACATGGATCCTTTACCTCAGCAATATGGTAAGACTCCTAATCATCAAAGGGGACCATCATTTTTACAACACCTTTCAGCCAAAAAACAAAGACATGAGGTAAACAATAATTCAATTTTAGAGAAATTATAGTTTAAAATGGTTATTTTTATGTTAATTTGACAATTTTAAATTATTATTGACATAAGTAATCTAAATTTTTGTTTGAATTTTTGTTGTGTAGCCATCTTCGAAGTCACATAATACTTCAAAGAGACTCAATTTTGATGATCCACCATAACTATAGGGTTTGGTAGAGACATATAGTTTCAATAATGATCATTGTTTAGGATCAATAAATGTAGTTATTCAACATTTTTATTGTATATATATCTTAAGATGGCATATGCCACATTTTTGTAAAACTTTTATTGATTTGGCATACATGCCATTTATTAATATGTATGTACACAATTATTCTACAATTTGATATATAAAAGTTGATATTCAATCTAATTTGTTTGTTGTGTGCATGTATTCTTACTTTGAAACTTTAAATTTGAATGTATATTCAGTTTTGAATGGTTAAGTAATGAAAAATAGCATTTTATGGATTACTGATACTACACTTCAATGGAACTTGTAAATTACAATTGGTATTCCATCTAAATTCTAAGCATTAAATTTGGTTGTCTTGAGAAATTTACAAAATTTTATGATCATTTTGGTATTTTTATTAATCATAACATGGATTCTTAGTAATGGTGAATGACAAGTAATCAAAATTGGATTCAATTTCATGTTCTACCTCCTTTTCTCTTTGACATATTGAAGCCATAACTTTTTGTTTTGTGTGTTATGAGGTATTTAAAATCATTGGTCACTAACAACGATTTTAACTCTATCATTATTACATACTCCCACATATCTATAAGTTGTTATTAGATCATTGTCAATGGATTTATCCATTCCCTTACCTTCCATTTGTCTTCCCATGATTTATGTATCTGAGCTAGTTGAATAAACTGATAAAATTATCTACAACAAATGATGATAAGCTAGTTTGGTAACTTTATTAGAATTGAAATAAAAATAATGTTCTAATAACCTTTATGTACCAAACAAGTAAACTATATTCGTACGCATTGTTGTAATGTGTACCTTATAGAAACATTCTCTAACATCTTGAACATATAAACACATTGTCAGTAGGATTTCAAAAAAAAAAATAGTTTATGTAGATGTAATAAATATGGCTAATTAAACATGAAAACTTTAAATGTGAGTGAGATCTTATACTTACCATAGACATTGAAAATTGTCCTAACTCTTCGACGACACTTTTCACTAACCTTTTGTCTAAACTGATTAAATAATTTTAATTATTTAATTAGCACTAATATTCTTCTTCTAATTTCCTATAATTAAATAATTAAGAAATTATTTAATATTGTTCTTCTAAACCATTGATTAAATAGATTTTTTTATTTAATTAATATTCATCATTATCTCTTTCTAATCAATTAATCTTGATCTTAATCGGCTAATCCTAACTATTCATCTTTGATTAAATAATTCATTTAGTTATTTAATCCCTTTATTCTAAGTTAATCATTCTTCTATGATTAAATAATTAATTTTAATTATTTAATCCCCTTTCTTCATTTATTCTAATTAAATAAATTTATATTTAAATAAATTAATAATTTATTTAATTATCATGTTTGGGTGAAATAAATAAATTTTATTTAATTATTTATGACTACACTTAGCTCTTCCACTTTCTAATTTTTATTTCCAATTATCTCTTCCGCTTTCTAATTTTTATTCTCACTTATCTCTACAACTTGCTAATTCTCCACTAGTCTTTTCCTCTATTTCATTTTGGCATATTTTAGTGAAAATAGATGTTTCCAATAATTATTTTCATTTCTATTTCTTCCTCAACATTGGAAATGCAATTTCTTTTTTATCATCACTTAACATGTCCTCTCATTTAATCTTGTCCCTTGATTACATTCAATCTCAAAAAAATCTTTACCATCCAACAGTCTCAATTTTTTTATAAATTGAGCCCTTTTCTCATTGATTTTCAACAACCACGCTTCGCGTATCCTTGTGCTGTCCAATTTTCTATCATTTTGTCATCAACTTGCTTTCATTTTGCAGTTGCATTTGTAGGTGACATCCACATACAAAATTTTTAAGGAGAAATAAGAACAATGGAGGAGCAATGGAGGAGATATCTGCATCATTGGTTTTCATTTTATTTTGATAATTCATCTTCGTTCCTTAATTGCATGTGTTAGGAGTATTTTCATAGTATATTAGTTTTTTTGGTTGACTAATTTATATGCTTTGATGCCTATGCCTATTTCCTAGCTACATTTTTTCTTGGTGAACCCGACGTGAACACGTTAAATTTGATTTTTTTTTAGTCTAATATTTGCATGCAGGTTTTAGGTACTAATTTATTATTGCATGCAGGTTTCAAGTGTTGATTTGTTGTTGCATGCAGGTTTTATGGGAGGATCTATTGTTGCATGTGGGCTTTATGGAGTCTAAACAATTATTTATACAAGATTTATTAACATGCAATGAACAACAATTCTTCACATAGCTTAATTAAAGGGTTTGAATGAACAAAAATTCTTCACATAGTTTAATTAGAGGGTTTTAATGAACAACAATTCTTCACATAGCCTAATTAGGAGGTTTCAATGAACAACAATTCATCACATAGCTTATTTAGGAGTTGAATCAACAACAATCTCTCATTACAATCTACTAAGGGTTTCAAAATGAATCATCACATAGTCTAATTAGGTGATTGAATGAACAACAAATTCTCATTTCATTTCATAAGGTGTTAAAATGAACCCCACAATCTTCATCTAGCTTTTTAAGTAGGGGTACAAATTGGACATTTTATCGATGATTTGTGCAGCATATTTGCATTCATGGGAAAAATATTTTATTAAAACTACTAATTGATTTGGTGCAGGACGCGACCAAAGAATCTTTAAAAAACAGAGTGTTTGTGATTTTTAGCTTAGTGCACATTTCAATTTCTAAAGGTTAAAGAACTAGTATTTTCTATGTTTTCTTTTAGATGTTATGCACGCTTTAACCTTTAGAGGGTCTACCTCCTGAGAATCCCTTAAGGCTCAGTGAGAGGGAACGACCCAAGTGGCAACGGGCTAAAGCAAAGCTCTTCCGAGCCACTATAAACAAATGTGTTTGTGATGAAAGTTGCAAGCAATGAGTGTTACATGCTGCCATAACAGTATTATGTCTTCCTTAGTGCCTATGTGGTATGTGAAAACCTATAGAATGTAACCTTTGTAGGTTGGGAGGCCTCCTTTAATAGAATGGAAAACATTGTTAATTATGGCCACTCGAACAGATGCCTTGACTACAATCATTTGTGCTTAGAGACCCAAAACCTTCTACGTGTTGACTCAAGCGTTGTGATATGTGCATGTTGAAGATACCCCTCATGTGCCCTTCAATTCGAGATAGTAAATTTCTTGGGAAGTGATGACCCATAAATTCGAAGCTTGGTATGCCTATAGAAGTGAGTGTTGTGGAGGGGAGCCAGTGCTACCAAGCTTCTAACTATCCAGTTGAATGAGGTATTCTGGGTAAGGGGATTCAATAAGTATTGTCCTAGCCAGCTTTAGGATTTGTTGTTGAATGCACATGAGTGTCTTATTTTAAAGTCAAACAAATATTTTTTCTTTCATGCTTGTTAAAAGTGAATCATAAAAAAAGGACATAATCAACATATCAAACATTGGCAAACAAAAACAATTTTTCAAAAGAAATCATAATCAACCTTGGTTCCCAAAAAAAGTTTTCAAAAGGTTCAAACAAGCATCCAAACAAGTGTTCAAACAAACTCAAACTTGGTCCAAAACATTTTCAAGTATCCATCCAACATCCAAAAAAATATTTTATGAGCATGGCTTGTCAAAACATTGGATATCCTTGTTTCAAAATTCATGTCACTTAGGGTTATCTCTTGCATAGTTCAAACTTAGGTCTTAAGGCATGCATTCATCTCCTTTCATATTAGGTTCATTGCTTGGTCATTTATCCCCTCTTGCACTTAGGTTTAGAGTCATTTTCCTAAGTCTTCATTGCATTATCATAATACCAAAATTAGGTCTTGGCTTGGGTTGCATTTTGCATTTCCAAAATCATTGGTCCTCACATATCCATATCACATTGGTTTTATCATTGTTTAGTCCAAACTCTAGGTCTTGGATTAGATTGACATTATCATATATTTTCATCCATAACCTTTAGTTCACATTATTAGTTCATATCATAGCATTAGGTCATATCATAACCCTAGCTCATATCATTGCATAATAGGTTTGAGTATGTTTCATATCTTAAGGTCAGTTCATATCTCTAGGACATAACACATCTTGAGGTGATATTCCTAGCATATATTGGGTTCATACCCTAGGTCCTTGTCAATAATCATTGTCCTCTTGCATTTAGTCTCAAAATTAAGTTTTCCAAACCCCAAAAATCAAAACTTTAGAATAGACCCTAAGTTGTTGTTATGGAGTCTTGACCTTGTCCAAAATTTTCCCTTTTGTCCATCATTTTATCAAACCTAGCTTAGTATCCAAGCATATAGGTGATACATTATCATTTTTTCCTATTGTCATTTTTTCCTTTGTCCTCTTGTCAAATAAGATCTTGACAAGTCATTTCAATTTCTCAAGGTTGCATCTTTAGGTTTGCATTCCAAAGGTTTGTCCAAATCTTGAAAAATACAAAAACATAGATTGTATTCTTGTCTTCTTTTAAGATTGCATTTAGTTGCACACCATCGTCATTCCAAAAATCCAAAAAGACCAAAAGTATAAGTTGCATTGTCAATCATCTAGGTTGTATTTATTTGCATACCCTTGTCATTCCAAAAATTCAAAATTCAAACACATAAGTGGAATTTTCCTCTTAGGTTGCATTTACAAAATCCATTAGTTGCATATCATTATCATTCTCAAAATATAAAAATTTCAAAAACATTGCAAGGTGACATGTCTATTGAAATAAGGTTCCAAGCTCCTATGATGCAATAAAGTTTGACATATCAACTGATGATTGGTCCAATGAATAACACAATGCAATCAAGTTTTAATCCAAGGAAATCACAATTTTATCCAACCCAACAACAAGGTAACATCGATCAAACTTTTTATGATGAAACAAGTGTCCAAATACAAAAAGTAGAGGAAAAACTAGCTCGAGAAAAAGAGATCTTGGAACAAAAAGTGAAAAACCATGAAAAGATTATGTCCCAAACACCCAAACTATTTCAAAAATTGCAAGGTCCAAATCCAAATATTGAGCCCATTGATGTAAAATATCTTATCGAATGATCAGGCATACCATCTCTCCTTGCACAAATAGAGATGATGAAACAATTCCAAGCAACAAGCACAAACTTGAACCAAGCCCCAAATCAAACCTTGTTCGACCAAATTTCAAGTCAGACATTATTTGATCAAACTCCATTCAATTAAATGATGAATCAACAACCAATGGTCCAACATGTCCAACTAACATAACCAATGGTTCAACATATCCCACAACAACAACCAATGATCTAACATACACAACCAATGATCCAACATACACAACCAACGGTCCAACATATCCAACCAACATAGCCAATAGAACAATTTAAACAATATGTTCAACCAAATACACAATGGCAACAATTATTTCAACCAACTATGGAGTATCAACATCAAATCCAATCAATGAATCAATATCAACAACTACAACCATACATTTTGAAACAAAAGTTGCAACACACACCAAGCAAAATTTCAAACATATCAGACCAATTCAACTAAAACCCAATTCAAAATCAAAACGTAAAATCAAACCAAAACCAAATTATTTTCAAACAAATCCAAAATCAAAACCCAACCATTTCAAAACCTCGCAAGGATTCAAATGCATATCCAAAAAAATGTAGCTCTATTACAAAGCTCTTAAAAAGAGTCCTAAGTAATTTTTTTGAGAAAGATCAAAATCATGCACCTATGTCTAGAAATGGCTCATCCATCCATCAATAAGTTGACCCTCAAGTGGCCTTTGCATCCCCTCCAATTCCATCATATCTTGAAGTTTCACAAGATAAATTTCCACCCTCTCCTCCAAATGATACATCAAATAATGCATCCTCCCAAGGACTGTCTGCAACAGAAATACATGATAATCTATGTCTTTATACTGATCCTTTGTACTATTTGAAAATGCAAGATTTAATGCCACTGGATGCTTCTCTTTTAGAGAGTATCATTCAAAGTCCATCTCCCTCATTTCAAAGCATTGATCCCTTGCCAAAATACCCCATGCATATCCAAAGTCCAACCCCATGTCAAGAAGATAATTTAGAGCATGAAGAAATAAGTCTTGAAACAGATCAAGATCAAGACCCTAAAATTTTTCCATTGCATACTACATTTGACCAAGATCTCATTTCCTTTGATGATCCCCCTTATTCATGTCCATTTTGTCCAGGAACATAACATCTTTTCAAGTCCTATTGGCATCCCACTCCCTAAGAAAGATCAAGATATCAACTCTGTCCTTTCCAATGATCCCATTGAAAGTCAAGAGCAGAGCACATTTAAAGAGGAATCTAATGATCTTCCTCCTTGTCAAGATTAAAGTATCCTTCCAGATTTATGTCCACCACAAGACCCTACAATCCCTTTAAATCCTCCATCTCCATGTCCTAATCCTCCATATACACTCCAAGATCTCATTTCTTTTGATGATCTCATTATTCCTCCAATTCCATCTCATGAAGAGCATTTCATTGATCCTAATCCCCCTCATGATTCTAACATGTTGGTGCAAGATGTTCATGAACACCCTACATACACAATGGGTTCTTCCACTTTGGTCTAGTCTAATCTACTTCATGATCCCATCATTTCCATCATATCATGTCCACCTCATAAAGGACTTGTGTCTTCTTCCCAAAGCAAAGAGTATCCTACAGATCATAAAGGTAAAGGGATAGAACTTCACAAGAAAGAGCCCCTCCATATAAAAGAAAATATTAATGGCCTCGGTTATATTCCTCAAGACGTTGGTATCCCTACTAAACCTACATCCAAACATGCACCTAGCCTTTCATCCCTTCCATCCATTTTAGGTCCTTATATTCCTTCATCCCCTATTCATGGTTAGTAAAGGCACATATCTTTGAGAACCTTCCATCCATCCAAAAGACCTCCATTTCATTCCTATCAATCCATGTATTCCTTTCCTTCTGTAATGCCCCACCAAGAAACCCTAAAGGATTAAACTAAAACACTAGAAAAATAGTGGAAATATTTTTTTTTTAAATATCAATAAGCTAAAAGATGCATTAAGATAAACATTGCATTTAAATTGCACAAACGAAAGACTTGACTTAAACTCCTAAAGGGTTTCCAAACATGGATTACTTAATTAAACTAAACATTATGTAATAACCTACCTTGTTTAACCCAACAAAATTTGACCATTCTTTTTTTTGTTTAATTTAATCATTTGTGTTTGATTCAATCACATACTCTGGGCATCCATCCATTAGGATTAGGCATTCATCCATCCAGGATGAGCATCTAACCATACGAGTTAGGCATCTGTCCATACGGGGCAGGAGGTTTCATCTATCCAATACGGGATAGGCATCTACCCATGCGGGGTAGGCATCTATCCAATTGGGATAGGAGGTGCTCTAGCCAGAGACTTAGACTCATCGGGACCATTCGAGTCCTAAGTCACTCACTAAGTACTACACTCTTCTAATAGGAGTGCACCGAGGTCATCGTCCTTAGGAGAATTTAAAATAACATAACACAAGCTTGAATTCCACCTCGAAATTTTAGCTTAAAGCCTCGGGAAGTCAAGCGAATCCATACGGGATTCCTTCCGAGTATGCATTGAATTACTTTTTCCCCTTTTATTATACTTATCTTTCAAATTAGGATTCTACTCAATCCTTCTTCTTACCAAGCCTAGACCCCACCCACGAACGCCTGAGTACTAGGGACAACTCCGTCCCAAGACTGTCTACATACCTGTTTCGGCACGGGATCAAGGCGTAAAGTATGTAGTTCTATTTTCTACTCTATGGTTTGATGTAAACTGATTAGTGGGTACACAACCCTTTCTAGGGTCAATGTCCCAGACAGTTTCTCTACGGTTGCTACCCACGGTGGTAGCACTTAAGCAAAGGCTCAAGATGGCCTATTGCTTGTGGCCTAAAACAACTAGATCTTAATACCTACCATAAGCGTAACCCTTGACCCAATTGTCAATCGCCAATATCTCTTCAAGATTAAATCAATTTCATAAAAGCATTTCATTCAATCAACCCTAACAGGGGTTTACTATGGTTTAACTCAGTGGATGAAAAATCATTTAAGGATTATCTTATTAGATTATCGATCCAAGGGGGATTACCCACCCCTTGGATTTTAACTTTCAAGTGTCCCTTATTACTCCCCGATGATTTATAGGGATGATGCCACAGACATCGTTGATGCAGCTTTATTAGGCGTTAAGTGCAGTAGTTCAACACGATGACATTACCCGTAAGTGTGACCCAGAGGCACTGTATATACCGAACGCTGCTAGGTTTTGGTTTTTCCAACTTCCTTTATTTAGTTTTCTAACTAAGAAGCTATGAAAAGATCATGCTTGAAAATAATCATGAAATGAGTGTACATAATTAGACATTGTGAAGTTTAATTATTTGAACAACTACTTCGATGGCATTCAAGTACCATTTGATAAAAGGAAATACCATTCTTCTACAACTAAACTAATTAATATATAATGGTATGATAATGACAATTATGAACTCACATATTAAAACATGTAACTTGCATGAAGATGATGGAAATGTAACTTGCTCATCAATGAATGCAAATTAATATATAAGTAATGTGTATGATACAAAAATAGTGTCATTTACATACAAAATTAAGCAATGTTTACTTCTATCGTGAGAATAATTAATTATAGATTTACTAGTTCAAAATGAGCAATTAGTTTATACTTTTGGAAATTTTGGATCAAATCATAATAATAAGACTTAATTGTTTTAAGTGAGCCTAAAATCACCAACCAACTAATCCAATAAATCCTCAAATGGATTGAGAGATTCCAATTATTCACAATAATTTCAAATTTCAAATCTATTACACAATAATCCTAATTTATTAACTTAAAATTTAACTAAAACAATTATTAGTAATTAACTTAAAATTTAACCCAAAGTAATTACTAACGATTCCAATTTGCAATTTAAAAAGAATATGTGTGTAAAGCAGAAAATCGAACCCTAGGTGTTCTCCCCCACTCCAAGGAGAAAGGGGGTCACTAGGGTTGACGGTTTTCACTTAGGAGGGACTTTACATTCAAAAGAGGGGTTGAAACCCACAAGATCCAATCCCACACAATGCAAGACTGGATTCTAAATGAGTTTCAAGGGTTGAGACATCAAGGATACCCTCTTTTGTAAAGATTGTAGATAGAAGGATTGAACTAGGAATGCATGTAAAGTAAGAAAGATTCGCTTATAAACAGAGATAGGGATACGGGATGAAGCTGCGGACCTGGAATTAGCAGTAAAATGTCGAGATGATGCTGTTCTGCAAATTTGAACGAAAGTTGATGGGACATTGGCACCCGACGTGCACACGGTCCTCCGAAAAATCCGCGAAACGAAGGGGGATCTGTTCGTCTCTGCACAAGGATTCCAGATCTTCAATTACAGCCGCGTACCTGCAACCTTGTTGTAAGAATGTTTGTATTCTTACATGCGAAGGTGTAATGAATGTTGTATTTTGTATGTTGTAAGTGATCTCCTCTTCAATGGTTGAATCCTTGTCTTGAATGCAACACTTAGCCTTGAATGGAGACTTAGAATGCTCAATTGCTTGAAGGAATGCTTGAATGCTTGAATGTTTGAATGTTTGAATATCGCTTCGGAATTTTTCACATATATCTCCTCCTCCTCTTTTGAGAGGGGAAATGTAGTTTATATACTTGTCAATTAGGGCTGATAGACTGATTTTTCCGACCTTAGGCCGACCTAGAAACAATATTTTCCAATTTGCAAACTTAAAGACCCGATGCCCAAAAGAGACCAGGCCCAAAATAGGGCTAGCGACCAGGGCGCTGGGCGCCATGGTCATGAGGGACCAGGGTGCTGGGCACCCTAGTCCTGAAGGACCAGGGCGCTGGGCGCCATGGTCCCACCTCCCGGGACAGCAGGGTGCAAGGAGGATCAGGCCAAGGTGCTGAAAAATGCAGTTTTTAGTGTCGTAAACAAGTTTCGGGGTCTCCATTCAGGTTCAACGTTGCGCCGCCATCGTGAAGACCGAAATGCAGTCGCAATTTTAGGACGCTACATTTAGCCCCCACTTTAGCGGGAGTATAAGTGTACGCCCATACTTCCGGTAAAGTACAAGGAAACAACATTGAAAAACTTTCACCACATCAAGAAGGCAAGATATACCAAGCCCCCAGTGGACTAAGGATCTTACGACTTCGATTGACAAAGTAAAAGGGAAGATCATGAGGGAGATCCATGACTGTCAGTAGTAAGGTTCCCTCACTATGAGTCATGCAAGAAAAAAATTTTCAAGGCAAAGCTAAATTTGTCAAGAAATTTTCAAGTACCTTGAAGAGATATGAACGGGGTGTATGCCCCCCTACATTAAAGCGATCGCACACACCTCATCGGGGGTGATTGCTTTAAGGTAGTGATACATATAGGAAATGAGAAGGAAAGGAGCACGTTATCACAAGGATTTAGCCCCCAAGTGTGAGATAAGCCCAAGGATAATAGACACAAAACACAAAGCACGAGGTGACTTCGCTTTCCTTGGGGTCAGTATGTTGTATGATAATTCATGTATATCATATGTATGTATGCATAATTGTTCTTCATTCCCCAATCAAGGAAGGTCACCTAGAAGAAGGGAACACATGTGTCTTTTGAGTCAACATGAGAGAGACCAAAAGATATCTCAATGCTTTGCATCGTCCTCAAGTAGACAACAATAAGGACAACAAATAGAAGAATGAGAATAACACATAGAAGAAGTAACAATAGGGAGGAGGAAAGAGTCTGCTATGCTAATGAACTAGTCTAGCACGTCATCTACCCCCCGATCTTGCTGATCAATATTTCGGGAAGGCAGGAAACACGCTAGAGGAGGAACATCCAACACAGCAGATGGAGCTATCACAAGATCCAAACAAGGGCTATGTTCATGTTCCAAGCCACGTTGTTCTTGTCTAGGAGCTAGGATAAGTGCTTTAGAAAATTCGTTAGATAGATGGTTATCAACATCAACATATTCATATTCACTATCAGAATGAAAAGAAGTAACATTTTCATCATGAATAACATTTTCATCTATATCATCATCAAGATTTATAAAAATAGGATCTTTAACTCGCACCGGATCAAGACCATCATGCATCTTATGTTTAGGAGATTTTGGCTCAATTTCTGGTTGAGGAGAAAATGGAATAATGCTAGCTGAAGGTGTTTTTGGGGATTGCAAAGTTTGAGAAGCAGCTGCCTGAGCTCTAAGACGACGCTTTCCTCAGTGTTCACGTGCAAAATGATTTCGTCTAGTCTTAGTAGGAAGTTGAGAAGATTGAGGAGGAGGAATGTTCTCATCCTTATCACTTGGGTGTTTAGGTTGTGGTCTCTTAGGTTGGATAATAGGAAAAGAAGAAGGTCTCTTCTCTCTATAAAAAGGAGGAGGAACTACTCCATATAAAGGAAGAATATTTGGTTTAGGAAGGAGACCAAGTCCATCATGACGAGGAGGTATAGGTCTACCTTTAGAAAGTTTATTAGGCATAGACATAGTCACATCCATGGGGATGGGTTGGGAATCTTCTTGAGGAAAGACATTAGTTTTATCTTTCAAAGGAAGAACTTCCTTCTCAAGAATGATAGGAATATCAAGTTTGGGTGTTCTAGGTTCACTTAGAGATAGGATCATATCTTTTTTCCACTTTTGATAAGATTTGAAAAGATGATCACTTCGCGGTGGAAGAGATTGGAATTGTTTAGGCCAAAAGTAATCAATAGGAACGCTAGAAGTTCTTTCAGCTGGTTTAAAGAGACTATGATTGACAGTAACAACTTCACCATTATGGGGAAATTTCAAACACTTGTGAATAGGAGAAGCAATAGCTTTCATGGAAGATAGCCAAGGATAGCCAAGCTTCACACGAAATTGTTCGGATGAAGGAATAATAGCAAAGTTCACATCAAGGGATTTGTTATGGACTTCAATAGGTAATGTAATAGAACCAATTGCAGGAGAAGAAAATGCATCAAATAATTTCACAACCACATTTGTTTCATCATAGATCACTTGATTCAATTGCAAAGTCAAAAGAAATTCTTCAGTAATAACATTAACCATGCAAGAAGTATCAATAAGCACTCCACGGCAAGGTGTATTCTTGACTTTTGCAACTATGTATAAAGGACCATCAGGTGCCCTGATAGTTTCACTAGAATCAAATGTGATGGAAGGTTCTTTAGGGTTTTTCTGCTGCTCCACAAAGTTAATCACATTTGGAGTCATAGACACAAGATCATCAGGTGAGACAGAGGAATCATTAGTATCAATCGCATTAGAGGTATGAGAAGGCAACGGATCAGTAAAAATCTTAAGATTTTGGTTAGGAGGAGCTACAGATGTATTGCCTTTATCATTCACACCAGAAACAAAGATAGTATTATTATCAATCAAATCTTGAATTTTACCCTTTAAAGCAAAACATTTTTCAGTATCATGCCCAGGTTGACGATGAAATTGACAAAAAGATTTGTTATCAAAATAGGGTGAATTAATCTTTGTAGGATCTATTTGCCTTATAGGAGGGAGAGTAAGCACATTTTGTTCCAATAACTTATTCATAATACTATGCAATGATTCATTCAAAGGAGTAAACTTTCTTTCTTTCTTGAAAAACTTAGAAATAGGAGGCACACTTGATGTTGCATTCACATTGTTGTTGATGATATTTTCATTGAATTTAATGGACTCTCTGTTTGGTTTAAACTTCCCAAATGGTTGTTGACTACTATCACCCTTATCACTCGGAGCCATAGGATGTGATTGTTCCATTTGACTCACAGTCAGTTGATAATTGTGAAGAGTTGCACACAACTGTTGGAAAGAAGTAAACTCAGAAAACAGAAGTTTATCTCGAATATCTTTTTGTAAATTAGAAATAAAGATTCTTTGAATATCATTGTCAGGCACTGGAAAAGAAATTTGGGCATACAAATGCTTATATCTACCAATGAAATCAGTCACTTTTTCTTTAACACCTTGTTTACAATGCATTAAATCAATCAAAGTAACTTTAGGACTTATGTTGTTTTGAAATTGTTGAATGAAAGCATTTGCAAGTTGTTCGAAAGAAGTAATAGAATAGGAAGGCAACGAGCAATACCATTTTAGGGCTTTGTCTCTTAATGTTCTAGTAAACAGTTTTGCAAGCAACCTTTGGTCATAAGCAAAATCAGTACATATTGTTTGAAAAGTCTTAACATGTGTTAGAGGATCACCCTTACCATTATAAAGCTCCAAATGCGGAATTTCAACATGTTTAGGGGGAATAGATCGAACAATGTCAAGAGAAAGTGGGCTCGCAACATCAAATGTGGGCACACTAAACTTAGATTGATTCATAGAGGCAATTTGTTGCTGTAAGGAAGAGACAGTTTGTGCAAGATTGTTAATGGTCGCTTCAGTTGAAGAGTTATATTGTGATGGAGGTGTTATGTTATTGAAAGAAGGTAGAGAGTAAGGTGGTGGGACACTATGATAGTTAGTCATAGGAGATGATTGGAAAGGAGGAACATTACAAGGAGGAATGGAATGATTAAATGAATTGCCCCCTTGCGCCAGGTTCATTTGTGGAGATGTAATAGGAACACTCATTGAAGGAATGAATGAAGAAGTCGGATTAAATGAAGGAAGAGGGTTAATTGAAGAAGAAGGGTTTCCCCCATGACTAGTGATCATAGGTGGAATGTCTTGTATTGAAGTAGTCATTATGTTTGATGTAAAAGTAGGTATACTAGCAATAGAAGTTGTCAAAGGAATAGAATGATTGTCTTGAGTAGGAGGTTGTGTATAACCCAAAGTTTCAGCACAACTCTTCATAGGCATCAAATTTGAATCCACAATGTGTGCAATACCACGCAAAATATCAATTCCATTCTTATCACTTTGAAGCATACGTTTTAGACCCTCAATTAAAGGAAGAGCTTGACTATCGGGGTATTCTTGAGACATCCATTGTCGAAAATCATCAAATTGGTTGTCCAATTTCGAAAGTTGTTCTTCAAAAACTTCATGGAGAGCTTCTTCATCGTTAAGAGGATTAGAGGAATTACCCGTGTCCTCGTTAAAAAGACCATTCAAATTAGGTTCCATCTCCTCAGTAATTAAACCTTGGAAAGACTTAATTCTAAGGCTTTGTCTAACGGGAATAGTGTAAGTAGGGCTTATTGTTGTAAAACTCATGCACTAAAGAGAGAGAGAGAAAATTTTGAATTTTAGAGGTAGCAAATTATAGTAAAATCAGCCAATCTCCTAGATTTAAGCTGTTAAATGCAATCAGGACAATCTCCCGAAATTTCGGAAAAAAAGTTCTCATCCTTATCACTTGGGTATTTGGGTTGTGGTCTCTTAGGTTGGATAATAGGAGAAGAAAAAGGTCTCTTCTCTCTATAAGAAGAAGGAGGAGGAATTGCTCCATATAAAGGAAGAATACTTGGTTTAGGAAGGAGACCAAGTCCATCATGACGAGGAGGTATAGGTCTACCTTTAGAAATTTTATTAGGCATAGACATAGTCACATCCATAGGGATGGGTTGGGAATCTTCTTGAGGAAAGACATTAGTTTTATCTTTCAAAGGAAGAACTTCCTTCTCAAGAATGATAGGAATATCAAGTTTGGGTGTTCTAGGTTCACTTAGAGATAGGATCATATCTTTTTTCCACTTTTGATAAGATTTGAAAAGATGATCACTTCGCAGTGGAAGAGATTGGAATTGTTTAGGCCAAAAATAATCAATAGGAACGCTAGAAGTTCTTTCAGCTGGTTTAAAGAGACTATGATTGACAGTAACAACTTCACCATTATGGGGAAATTTCAAACACTTGTGAATAGGAGAAGCAATAGCTTTCATGGAAGACAGCCAAGGATAGCCTAGCTTCACACGAAATTGTTCGGACGATGGAATAATAGAAAAGTTCACATCAAGGGATTTATTATGGACCTCAATAGGTAATGTAATAGAACCAATTGCAGGAGAAGAAAATGCATCAAATAATTTCACAACCACATTTTTTTCGTCATAGATCACTTGATTCAATTGCAAAGTAAAAAGAAATTCTTCAGTAATGACATTAACCATGCAAGAAGGATCAATAAGCACTCCACGGCAAGGTGTATTCTTGACTTTTGCAACTATATATAAAGGACTATCAGGTGCCCTGATAGTCTCACTGGAATCAAAGGTGATGGAAGGTTCTTTAGGGATTTTCTGCTGCTCCACAAAGTTAATCACATTCGGAGTCATAGACACAAGATCATCAGGTGAGACAGAGGAATCGTTAGTATCAATCGCATTAGAGGTATGAGAAGGTAATGGATCAGTAAAAATCTTGAGATTTTGGTTAGGAGGAGCTACATATGTATTGCCTTTATCATTCACACCAGAAACAGAGATAGTATTATTATCAATCAAATCTTGAATTTTACCCTTTAAAGCAAAACATTTTTCAGTATCATGCCCAGGTTGACGATGAAATTGACAAAAAGATTTGTTATCAAAATAGGGTGAATTAATCTTTGTAGGGTCTATTTGCCTTATAGGAGGAAGAGTAAGCACATTTTGTTCCAATAATTTATTCATAATACTATGCAATGATTCATTCAAAGGAGTAAACTTTCTTTCTTTCTTGAAAAACTTAGAAATAGGAGGCACACCTGATGCTGCATTCACATTGTTGTTGATGATGTTTTCATTGAATTTAATGGACTCTCTATTTGGTTTAAACTTCCCAAATGGTTGTTGACTACTATCACCCTTATCACTCGAAGCCATAGGATTTTCTTGTTCCATTTGACTCACAGTCAGTTGATAATTGTGAAGAGTTGCACACAACTGTTGGAAAGAAGTAAACTCAGAAAACAGAAGTTTATCTCGAATATCTTTTTGTAAATTAGAAATAAAGATTCTTTGAATATCATTGTCAGGCACTGGAAAAGAAATTTGGGCATACAAATGCTTATATCTACCAATGAAATCAGTCACTTTTTCTTTAACACCTTGTTTACAATGCATTAAATCAATCAAAGTAACTTTAGGACTTATATTGTTTTGAAATTGTTGAATAAAAGCATTTGCAAGTTGTTGGAAAGAAGTAATAGAATAGGAAGGCAACGAGCAATACCATTGTAGAGCCTTGTCTCTTACTGTTCTAGTAAATAGTTTTGCAAGCAACCTTTGGTCATGAGCAAAATCGATACATATTGTTTGAAAGGTCTTAACATGTGTTAGAGGATCACCTTTACCATTGTAAAGCTCCAATTGTGGGAGTTCAACATGCTTAGGGGGAATAGCTCAAACAATGTCAAGAGAAAGTGGGCTTGCAACATCAAATGTGGGCACACTAAACTTAGATTTGATTCATAGAGGCAATTTGTTGTTGTAAAGAAGAGACAGTTTGTGCAAGATTGTTAATGGTCGCTTCAGTCGAAGAATTCATATTAGACGTGTTAGATTGTGATGGAGGTATTATGTTATTGAAAGAAGGTATTGATTGAGAGTAAGGTGGCCAGACACTATGATAGTTAGTCATAGGAGATGATTGGAAAGGAGGAACACTACAAGGAGGAATGGAATGATTAGATGAATTGCCCCCTTGCGCCAGGTTCATTTGTGGAGATATAATAGGAACACTCATTGAAGGGACGAATGAAGAAGTCGGATTAAATGAAGGAAGAGGGTTAATTGAAGAAGAAGGATTGCCCCCATGACTGGTGATCATAGGTGGAATGTCTTGTATTAAAGTAGTCATCATGTTTGATGTGAAAGTAGGTATACTAGCAATGGAAGTTGACAAAGGGATAGAATGATTGACTTGAGTAGGAGGTTGTGTATAACCTAAAGTTTCAGCACAACTTTTCATAGGCATCACATTTGAATCCACAATGTGTGCAATACCACGCAAAATATCAATTCCATTCTTATCACTTTGAACCATACGTTTTAGACCCTCAATTAAGGGAAGAGCTTGACTATCAGGGTATTCTTGAGACATCCATTGTCGAAAATCATCAAATTGGTTATCCAATTTCGAAAGTTGTTCTATAGAAACCTCATGGAGAGCTTCTTCATCATTAAGAGGATTAGAGGAATTACCCGTGTCCTCGTTAAATAGGCCATTCAAATTAGGTTCCATCTCCTCAGTAATTAAACCTTGGAAAGACTTCATTCTAAGGCTTTGCCTAACGGGAATAGTGTAAGTAGGGCTTATTGTTGTAAAACTCATGCACTAGGGAGAGAGAAGATTTTGAATTTAGAGGTAGCAGATTTCAATAAAGTCAGCCAATCTCCTAGATTTAAGCTGTTAAATACAATCAGGACAATCTCCCGAAATTTCAGAAAAAATGTCCGGGACCATGGCGAATGGAGTGCACACGATCCTCGCAAATTTTTTCAAAATTTTCAGGGATGAAAGTTATGATGATTTTAAAGCTAACCTGAAAAAATTGAGTGATTTTACGATCTGTAGATAGGCCAAATTAAAGTTGCAATCTCAAAATTGAACCCTACCAAGATTGTTGAAAAAAGCAAAATTTGAATTTTGAAAAAGAGAGGGAAACTGAAATTTTGAATTTTATGATTTTAGAGGGAATACTAAAAGCAATGCAGGTTTTGAAAATTAAGAATTGACTCAATTTCACACAAAATTCAATTTTGAAAGTGGAAATCAAGGTTGTTGTAATTAAACATTTAATTTCAAAAGTCACAAATTGCAAAAATTTGAATAAAGCACTGAAATTTCGAATGAATGCCAACACACTTTTCAGATTTAGGATAGTAAGAAGCACAATTTTGACATGAATTTCGATTTCAATAATTTTTGAATGATTAAAAGCCTCAATCCAAGCAATCACTAGACTAACTTTGACTGTAATTTTGAAAGTGTTAGAATTGATGAAATCAGCCAAAATTCTGGATTTTAGCAGAAAAATACAGTAAGATCTAGCTCCCGAAATTTTGGAAAAAATGTCGGGGATGATGGCGCTCGGGGTGCACACGATCCTCGCAACTTTTTTCCAAATTTTCAGGGATGAGAGATATTATGATTTTGTTGCGGAATCCAAAGTTACAGCCGATTTGGAAGTGTTTTAATCAGTGAAATCATCAGTCAAAGGCTGAATCAAGAGGGTTTTAAAAATTAGGGTTTTAACACTTAACCACTTAATTTTCAAAATTAAAGCACAGATATGATTTGACAACTTGCAATAGAAGGGTAGATCTGAAACAAGCATTAACGATTAAACATTTCACAAGCTCAATTACTAAAAAGAAAATTTTAGGGTTTTTATGCAATTAACCTCTAAAATTTGCAAAAGATCAAACATGCAAATGTAATTAAGGAAGCAAATTTTTTCAGATCTAACCATGAATAATTAGAATTAGGATGTTCACGTTGGGTTCACCAAAATGTAAAGCGGAAAATCAAACCCCAAGTGTTCTCCCCCACTCCAAGGAGAAAGGGGGTCACTAGGGTTGACGGTTTTCACTTAGGAGGGACTTTACATTCAAAAGAGGGGTTGAAACCCACAAGATCCAATCCCACACAATGCAAGACTGGATTCTAAATGAGTTTCAAGGGTTGAGACATCAAGGATACCCTCTTTTGTAAAGATTGTAGATAGAAGGATTGAACTAGGAATGCATGTAAAGTAAGAAAGATTCGCTTATAAACAGAGATAGGGATACGGGATGAAGCTACAGATCTGGAATTAGCAGTAAAATGTCGAGATGATGTTGTTCTGCAAATTCAAGCGAAAGTTGATGGGACGATGGCGCCCGGCGTGCACACGGTCCTCCTAAAAATCCGCGAAACGAAGGGGGATCTATTCGTCTCTGCACAAGGATTCCAGATCTTCAATTATAGCCGTGTACCTGCAACCTTGTTGTAAGAATGTTTGTATTCTTACATGCGAAGGTGTAATGAATGTTGTATTTTGTATGTTGTAAGTGATCTCCTCTTCAATGGTTGAATCCTTGTCTTGAATGCAACACTTAGCCTTGAATGGAGACTTAGAATGCTCAATTGCTTGAAGGAATGCTTGAATGCTTGAATGTTTGAATGTTTGAATATCGCTCCCGCATTTTTCACATATATCTCCTCCTCCTCTTTTGAGAGGGGAAATGTAGTTTATATACTTGTCAATTAGGGCTGATAGACTGATTTTTCCGACCTTAGGCCGACCTAGAAACAATATTTTCCAATTTGCAAACTTAAAGACCCGATGCCCAAAAGAGACCGGGCCCAAAATAGGGCCAGGGACCAGGGCACTGGGTGCCATGGTCCTGGGGGACTAGGGCGTTGGGTGCCCTAGTCCTGAAGGACCAGGGCACTGGGCGCCATGGTCCCACCTCTCGGGACAGCAGGGTGCAAGGAGGATCAGGCCAGGGTGCTAAAAAATGCAGTTTTTAGTGTCGTAAACAGGTTTCAGGGTCTCCATTTAGGTTCAATGTTGCGCCGCCATCGTGAAGACCCAAATGCAGTCAAAATTGCAAGTGTCACAATTTTAGGATGCTACAATATGAAAAAAAATCTAATTACAAAAAAATGATAAGCGAATTTGTTTTTTTTTTATAGTAAATAGGGGGGTTGGGGACCACTGGTCCCATCACCCCTGCGGTCCTGCAGGTGCAGGCCCGTAGGGTTGAGGGGACACCGTGGGCCCCTCCACTCCCCCTACGGCCACTGCCATGATAGTGACCGCAGGGGTAGTGGAGGGTACCATTGCCCCCGGCGGTTACCAATACCGCTGTCCCGGCAGTTACTCCACCTCCCATGCGTTGACCACCATAATATTTTTTTTGATAACGGTGCGCGTTAATTCGAATACATTTTTTTTGTTAAGATTTTAATATTTGTGAAGTATAATGTATAGTGTATATATATATATTATTTGATAGCATAAGAGAGCAATATATAAACAAATATATGTGTAACAGAAATGTTAATGAAAACAAATAAGAATAAGAATTTATACACAGGGATGAGATAACACAGAGAACTATTCATAGAGAGATTTTATTCAACTAATATTCACAGAGAGTTTTATACCTCTTTTTCCACAGAGAGGGATTTATTTCTACATTCACAGAGAGGGATTTATTCCTACATTCACAGAGAGGGATTTATTTAAAGAATGAGATTTTCTTTCAGATTTCCATTCGAAGAGCCAGAGAAATGAGTTCGAGAGAAGAATAATAAAGATTAAGATTCATATCATTTAATCACATAGAGAAGAGTTTTAATCTCAGAAAAAAGAAATTTAAATAAGGAGAATATGATTTTTTTTGCACAAATAAAAGAAAGAAATCTTTTGGAAAAGCAAAAGCAAGATCTGATATCTATTTTCTAAAGAGAATTAAATAAATAATAAAGTTATATTTTGCATGCAATATATGAAAACACTTTTATCAATATTTATCCCTAAATAAGAAGAAAAAGATTTACAATCTAAATTTATTTTTTTTTTTTTTTTAAAGAAGATCTAGAAGCTATTTTTTTTTTTATAATATAAATTTCTCATATGTAAATGAGAGATGACAAAGAAGAGAACCTGGCTTATTGAAGCTTGATGTTGAATCCTCTGGCTATCCTTTTGATCCTTCCTTGCAACTTGAGAAAAATCTTCAAGAACAACTTAGCAATCCTACAATGAAAATGAATCTACCAAAGAAGATCCTACTACTAACAACAAGGAAACTTGAAAAATTTTCTTCAACACATAATCAACTCCCTTCTTTGAAACTTGCATACAATTTATAAGAAAAATCTCTTAATTCAACTATCTAGAGAAATTAATTAAGAGTGGGATTCTTTTCCAATATTGGACTCATGCAAATTGATTAGAAAAACCTAGTGGGGGAGTTACATGCAAGGCATTGAAGATTCCTCTAGAAGCTTATGATTCCTCCTACAACATGTGCCATAATTGGGAGTGGAAAAATAAAAATAAAAATAATTATATTTTCCAAGTGTGTGTGTGTGTGTGTTCATTTTTGTTCTTTTGTAATATTTATTCAATCATTTTTTTATTTTTATTTTCAATAGCTCAACCAAAAATATAATAGGATTGTATCAAATCAAAAAGTGATAAAGGAGGGTTGTGACACATTACTTGTAATGCCCCACCAGGAAACCCCGGAGGGATAATGCTAAAACACACGAATGGAGTGCAACAATTTTTTTTTAAAGATAAACACAACATTAAGATACAACGAGATATCAAAATTCAGATTACATAGCGGAAGACATCATTTAACACCTAAAGATTTTCCCAACGTGATTACTTAATTACACCTTTCACTTAACACTCACAATTAATCCAATAAGTTGATTATCTTATAACGGGATAATTCTTAAACAAGTATAATTTCTTTTAGAAGATGGAAATATAAATCACATGCTAATGTTTATCCATTATGATTCATTCACACTTTACATTCAAGATTTTCATTAAAAAATAAGTCATGCATCTAATATTCTAACATACAAGAATTTCATCATAAACTTATGAGATCTTTTCATGCATACTTAATTTTCTTAACAACAACTGAATATATTCCACTACTCTAAGTTACATTCCTTCATGATACAATTTACTGCATTTTAAAAGACGATTGCATACATGCATCTACAATAAATCTCATCTAAACCACTTATGCATTCAATCAAAATGGCATTCATACATGCTAACACTAAACATGAAATATAAGAAGTAAAAGCATCACATAACACCAAGATGATCTCGGAGTTCACCCCTAAAGGGCTACATCTCTGGGTCTGCTCAACTGCAAGACCCCTCTGATAATTAATAAAGTTAAGAATACATGAGGTTCTCATAATTTACAATCCTGCCATCAAGGCGAAACATAAACAATATACAAGCGACTGCATCGGTCAATAAATACATAAACGATCCTGGAAAAGGAAAGGATCCAACTTAACAACAATCAAATCTAATACAAAGGTCCATTGAACATCCACAAAATTGAGTCATCACCACCCAAGGTCTAACATGAAACCAGGTACTCACAAGGGCATAGACAATAGGACGACCCACAAACATGCTCCTAACAGGACAATACGACAACACACTAGCGAACGTAGGGACAAGTGTCATCACACAACCTGGTATGGTTACCATGGCAAGTCTTCATAGGTTCCGGCCCCATACACTGGGTTACCCTGGCAACCTAATCCGTACCTCCGGCCCATCCAAGCCCCATGTGGACCCACACATCCTTTCGTGAAGACAAGGATGATGGTTTGCCATTTCAGGCCTTCTCACAGCATGTCGAGTCTATGTTAGCACTCGTCCTATGTGTGAGGCACAATTATCTTACTTAGAGATTAACATTCTAATCCACTATTAGGTTATCACTTATTAGACTCACTTTCAATGGGTTACCCAGTAGCCACTTTGGGCGCGACCCCCAATTGAAAGCTACTTTCCCATACGACACTAGACTATACTCAAGAGACCTCAGACATCAAGGACACACATGGTCAAGCCAACGGAATTCAAAAAGGAGGGAACAACCATCTAGTCAAACATGACTCAAAAGAGGTACACTACTAACAATACTCTAACCAGAGACTTGACCAACTATGGTCAACCACAAATCATCATTTGACACCCACACAAAGGATATGACCAATTACGACACTACCACAAAACAACAGTCAACTCGAAACCGAGGACTGAAACAGGTACCCAAATCAACCATACGATAGGGTCCGATCAAACAAGTCAAAGCTTGCCATTACATAAGCAAAAGCGAATACAAAAATTAAACTCGCATAGGCAATAACCGGAAAAGACAATCTTTTTCCATATTGATTTAAACATTAAAATTGATCCAATTTTCTAATTGATCTAAGTTTGATTATACATTAGCATGTGATTTATATTTCCATCTTCTGAAAGAAATTATACTTGTTTAAGAATTATCCCGTTATAAGATAATCAACTTATTGGATTAATTGTGAGTGTTAAGTGAAAGGTGTAATTAAGTAATCATGTTGGGAAACTCTTTAGGTGTTAAATGATGTCTTCCGCTATGTAATCTGAATTTTGATATCTCATTGTATCTTAATGTTGTGTTTATGTTTAAAAAAAAATTGTTGCACTCCATTTGTGTGTTTTAGCATTATCCCTCCGAGGTTTCCTGGCGGGGCATTACATTACTTAAGGTCAATTAATCCACTTAAGATAAATTTAACCATAAGGGACTTAATTACACTAAAAAATGATAGATTCATACTTTGCATGTGATAACATTAACATTTCTATGCTCCATTCATGATAATACATTTATTTACATTACATCAATGATTCTAAATTAAAGATATAAATCCTACCATCTAATTATCATCATAATACATTGCATTTAACATTACAAGATCTTCATAATATTACATTGCACTTTAAACACCAAATCTCAAAGAGTACATAATGATTACATCAAAATATAACTTGTCATGTAGGCATACATAACCAATTGATACAACTAACCATATGAGGTCCAATAAATACAAGAATGATCCAAGAAGAGCAAAGAGGATCCAACTGGTACACAAGATGATCAAATCCAAAAGAGAAATTGGAACACCCATGAAGCCAACTCTCACAAGAAGTAACGAACACCTGATGGAAAGTGGCACTACCACCTGACCATGTTGCTCAAAAAGAACCACCCCACCATGCTAGGAGATAGCAATAAGACCCTCTAGCAAACTACAACAATGCACACATGGTCTAAACATGACATCAAGTAACCTCATAAAACATACACACACAAAGATATGACTTCACAATAATACTACAGGTGACATCAACAAGTCTACACATCAGTGAACATAAGAGAAGAACGTCATCACATAGCTTGGATTGGTTATCCTGGCAGGCCTCCATAGGCCCCGACCCGCATCTTGGGTTATCCCAGTAGCCTCTCCTGAACCCTCGGCCCCATCTAAGTCTCATGCAAACCCAAAAAAAACCTTTCGTGAGGACAAGGATGTCGGTTTTCCATTCCAAGCCTTCCCACTACATCTTGAGTATGTACAAGCACTCAACCATGAGCAGGGTACAATTAATCTTAACTAATGTTTAAGTTACCCAAAACCCTAATATATTATTAGTTTATCACTTAATTATGCAACTTTCGAGGGGTTATCCTTCTAGCCTCTTTGGGCTCGACCCCCACTCGAAAGCCACTCTTCCTTATGACACTACAAAAACCCAAAAACTCCAAGGCAAAAAATGCAAAAGCCAGCCTTACGAAGGGAGTTCAAAAATAATTGAATAATATACTTGGTCACACAAGCCCTACCATATAGGTTTAACCAACTGGAAAATTCAGTCTACTCACGAGACATGACCATAAAGGAAAAAACCAGGAAAAGGTCTAATTCCACATATAACCAAAGGACTTGCAATATGACTTAATTATGAAGCCAATCATATAAGAAACATAAACCATCATTATATTCGAAAATAGATTTTGTTTTACATCAAGTTCATGTTGACCAAGGTTTTCTATAATTTCTAAATTTTGACATAAATCAATTACTAACAGTAATTTCCCAAATTCAATAAAAACTTCCAGTCAATATTCACTAATATCAATTTAAAATTTCTAAAACAACAATAGATAAATTTGAGTCATATATATATATATGTACATATATATATATGTACATATATATATATATATATATATATATATGTACATATATGTACATACATATATATATGTACATATATATATATGTACATATATATATATATATGTACATACATATATATATGTACATATATATATATATATGTACATACATATATATATGTACATATATATATGTACATATATATATATGTACATATATATATGTACATATATATATGTATGTACATATATATATATATATGTACATATATATATATGTACATATATATATGTATGTACATATATATATATATATATATATATATATATATATATATATATATATATATATATATATGTACATATATATATGTACATATATATGTGTATACACACACACACACACACACACACATATATATATGTACATATGTACATATACATATGTACATATGTTCTCACACACACACATCTATATATCTCCTCTGCTACACAATATGTACATATGTACATATGTACATATGTACATATGTACATATGTACGTACATATGTATATGTACATATGTACCTATATATATACATACATATACATACATATATATACATATATACATACACATATACATATACATATATACATACATATATACATACACATATACATATATACATATGTATATGTGTATGTATATATGTATGTATATATGTATATGTATATGTGTATGTATATATGTATATGCATATATACATATACACATATGCATACATATATACATATATATGTATATATACATATACATATAGATATATACATATACATACATATATACATATAGATATATACATATACATACATATATACATATATACATATACATATATATATATACATATATATATACATACATATATATATACATATATATAATAAAAAAACATAAATTAAATATAATTTAATTTACTGTGTCATGTAAGCAAGGGGGGCGAAAAGTATGTGGGCCCACGTTATGGGTTCCACCCCACAATAATGGGCTACCCATGGACTATGGGTGGGCCACAGCGTGGCTACCCACATCCCATGACTGTGGGAGTGCCACAGCCGTGGGAGTGGCCACGGTTGTGGTTGCCCACAGCTGTGGGAAACCCACAATTTTATTATATATTTTTTTAAAAAATTAAATAATAACAACAAAAAAATAAATTCCTAGCACTATTAAAATCATAAACAGCATAACCCCCCAACCCCCCCCCATTTGATAAATTTTCAGAGCATGCTAAAACAAATTTTTGTAGCAGATTCCAAATTTTCCCATTCACAACAAGCATAATATTTTGAATGAGACTCTCATGAACAAATTAAAACAAACTATGCAGGGAATTTTCAATCCCAAAATAAAATTCCAATACTTCCTCTTTCTCACAAGAATCCTCAACAAATTTCCTTTACTAAACAAGCACATAAAAATAACCACAGAGAATTTCAAAAACAAGGGTTTAAAATCCAACCTTAAAAGCTTTCCTCGATGATCAATTGGAGAAGAATTCAAACACTCCACCAAATCAAACCCTTCCCAATTTCTTCCACACTTCCAGCAAAATCCTCAATCCACCACAGAGAGAACAAAATTCCCCAAAATAAAAGAACTCCATAATTTGGATAAATTTCCAAATATAAAGGATTTTACCCAAAATTATTTTCCTTATGAAATTTCCCCTTTTCCTAAAATGAAAATTAAATGAAATGCTTTTCTCCAAAATCAAAACATTTAAATTTTAATTTGAATTTAAATTCCTCACACACCAAAAAGGTCATTTAGATATTTTAATTACTAAAAGAAAAAAATGACTTTTCTCAAATGAACAAGGCAAAATATAAATTCCACTAATGATATAAATAAAATAATCAATTTAACTAAACAACTAATATTGATTGATTTATTTATTAACCATAAAAAGGTGCCTATAATAATTTATCCTTAATTTAATTTATAAAAGCAATACACATTAATTATTAATAACCATACGGTATTAATAATTAATTTCTTATTAAATAACACCAAAAGAGAAATAATAGTCACAAAACGCATAACACACAAACTCAACTGAACAAAATTAAGATGTGACCTGCATACCAACATTGGGGAGGTTGACAAACAACTGACAACGCTCATTATTGAGCAAGGCTAGGGATGAAATTTAGGTCCTTAAGACTATCTCCTCCACTTCCATCGAATTAATTAGGTACGCTCAGACCTATGGAACCAGGTGAATTCAATACCTTGTACCTACAATTCCTGTATCACCGAACCACACATACATATATATATATACAAACACGGTAAACGCACCGGTGAAGGAGAATCGTGACTTTCTATGTCTCACCAAAGTGACTAACGGGAAATCATCTCCTCTCACCCTATACAAATTCCACACATATATGATGACATATACATAAAGAATCTCATACATAAGGTAAATGTGTTAGTCCATGGTCAATAACACATAAATAAAATTAACATCTAATCATCCATAAGGAAATAAAGCATAAACAACATTCACTGAATCTCAAATCAAAGCATAATCCAACATAGCATAATATCTGAATAAAAACATCACCACATAGTGTATCCACAATAACCACTAAAAAGTCAACCATGGTCAAAATAAATATCTAAAAATTCTTATCAAGTGAGGGGTACTACACCTTCTCCAAGAAATTTGGATGCCAAGAATAAAAGTCATAAGTCCAGCAATCTGCATGTATTCAAGGATCAACATGTCCAATCTAATCAACATGTTAAAACAAAGAAAAAATTGATCCAAAAAGAAAAATAAAAATCCACAAGGCCACAAAGGCCAATTACTCAAAAAGAAAAGTCAAAATCTATATGGGTTCCTAAATCCATTGTGCAAGCAATGCAATCCAAGGAACTACACAAAAATCAAAAAATCAAAAACAATATGGATTCCCAAGTGGCTCCTTGAAGCACAAAAAGAAGCATCAAAATTGGTATCCAAAATTGCTATTCCTCCATCCAAACCTTCGAAATCTATTCCTATGTACCTCCTTCATCCATTTTGGTTCCTTATGTCCCAAAATAATCATCCTTCCCTCCCTCAAAATCTCAATATTCAAAATCCACTTTCCCTCCATCAGTCCATTACCCCTCAAGGTGTATGCCAATGTTGGTCTTGCCAACATTCGCATCCACTAAAAATAGTCTTCTTCTACCCCCTCCATTATCCAACACCTATTTTCCATCCTTTCATCCATCCTATCCAATCTTTTTCGTAAATCCTTACCTTAGTCCCATCTCATTTCCATGTCATTATTCTGCCAGTGTCTTTGAGCATACCTTCAATATCCATGGTCCGTTGCAACACAAATTTAAAGGCTACTCTCCGAACAAACAAGATTCTTGGGTCCTTCAGCCATCCCCTATCATGTGTCCATTTTCTACTGACAAGTCAAAATGCAAAAAAAGAAAAATAAAAAAAGGACAAAAAAAAGGGGGAAAAAAAGAAGAAAAATAATATGTCCACTGGTGAAAACTTGGTAAGCAGGTGCCTTGGGAAAGTACCATGATGAAAACCTGGCAAATAGATGTCATGTGTAATATATGAACTTCTTGCATATCATACTTGGGGGTAGGTTCCATTTATTTTATCCTATCATATCCTATCATATTGTACCCCTATCATACCCTCCATTATCATATTGCCCTTCATGTCCATATTCCCACCTACTATTAGCATTTGTGAAAGAAAGATTCCATCGCTCTAATCATTCTTCACTTCTCACTTGCATTTATTTTGGCTAACATTTCTTCTATCTCATCAATCATTCTATCTATTCATCAAATCAATCATTATCACACAATCTATTCCATCTGACCAATCAAGAATTTCTTCATTTGATATCAATCAACCCTTTTCTACAATCAATTAACATTCTTCATTTCTTACTGACCATTTTTCTCTCTCATTTTTTCATGTTTCATCTAACATTATTCTCTTCTTTCAAGAGATCATTCATTTCTTTCATACATAAATAATCTCTCAAGGGGGCATCCTACCTCCATCATGTCGTCTACTGGGGCATGATTTCTTAATTTTTTCTTTGAAACAACGCTTAGAATCACATTGTCTCAAAGAGGGGCAAAATGTAGACACTAAAAAAGTGTCCTAACTCTTCAACAACACTTTTCACTAACCTTTCATCTAAACTGATTAAATAATTTTAATTATTTAATTAGTACTAATATTCTTCTTCTAATTTCCTATAAATAAATAATTTTTAATTACTTAATTATTGTTCTTCTAAACCATTAATTAAATAATTTTTTTATTTAATTAATATTCATCATTATCTCTTTCTAATCAATTAATCTTGATCTTAATCAGCTAATCCTAACTATTCCTCTTTGATTAAATAATTTGCTTAATTATTTAATCCCTTTATTCTAAGCTAATTATTCTTCTATGATTAAATAATTGTTTTTAATTATTTAATCCCCTTTCTCCATTTATTATAATTTATTCAATCGTCATGTGTGGGTGAAATAAATAAATTTTATTTAATTATTTATGACTCCACTTAGCTCTTCCACTTTCTAATTTTTATTCCCACCTACCTCTTCAACTTGCTAATTCTCCACTAGTCTTTTCCTCTATTTCATTTTGGCATATTTAAGTGAAAATAGATGTTTCCAATAATTATTTTCACTTATCTCTTTTCATTTCTATTTCTTCCTCAACATTGGAAATGCAATTTTCTTTTTATCATGACTTAACATGTCCTCTCATTTAATCTTGTCCATTGATTACTTTCAATCTCAAAACAATCTTTACCATCCAATCAATCTCAAGTTTTCTATAAATTGAGCCCTTTTCTCATTGATTTTCAACAACCACGCTTCGAGTATCCTTATGTTGTCCAATTTTCTATCATTTTCTCATCAACTTGCTTTCATTTTGCACTTGCATTTGTAGGTGACATCCACATACAACAATTTTAAGGAGAAAGAAGAACAATGGAGGAGCATTGAAGGAGATATTTGCATCATTGGTCTGCATTTTATTTTGATATTCCATCTTCATTCCTTTATTGCATGTGTTAGGAGTATTTTCATAGCATATTAGTTTTCGTGGTTGACTAATTTATATTCTTTGATGTCTATGCCTATTTCCTAGCTACACTTACAAACACATTATCATTTTCTACCTCCTTTTCTCTTTGTAAACTTTATTTACATAATCAAACACATTACTTACTAAGGCTATGACTAAACATATTGCTTACTAAGTCTATGATCACCCTCAAGTTTGTAGAAGCAACAAGACATCTAAGAGAGAGCACAACTATAATTACATCAAGGCTAATAGACTTGTTAGCCTTTGTCTTTCCTTTCATCCTCATCTTTATTTGGATTCATTTACCATTTAGAGTTACATCAAAGACAAGGTTTACAAACACTGGGATCTTTGGTGTAACTGGTGCCCTTAGTGTGGTGTGTAATATATAGTCATTTTGTTGTATGCTTGTCTCTTTGATGTATGCTTGTGATTAACGCTTGGTATCTTGAAGATCTTAGATGTTTCATGCTCTATTTCTTAACTCACTCTTTCTGAAAACCCTAAATGAGTGTAACATGTGTATTTAGTTCCTACTCTTCCTGATTGATCATTAGTGCTTGATTTGTGATTATATGTGCATTGTTTTCTTGTAAGATGTTAGGTCTACAATTACTCTTATTTTTCAGAGTTAATTGGATGTACCATCTTAACTACTATTATACTATTTAGACTAGCTTAATAGGTTGAATAATTCTTTGTCTTAAATTTGAAATTATGAGTTTGGGCTTGTGTTATACTAATAATTGTATTTAGTGTTGTAACTATGAGAGCTTGTAGAGAGAATGTTGAGTGTGTATTCATAGTGAATTAGATGTATTTCTTCCTCCTCTCTAGAAATTAAAATATATGTATGTCGTGTTTTCTTGAAACACTTATGTGAATCTTGGAGAGGTTGGTGTGTCCTTGAATGTTAGAAGATATCTTGGATGGGTAAAGGATTATGTGTAGTGGTATAGGAGGGAATTAGATGTATTTTTATTAAGGATCTCATTGTGTGTTTTATATGATCAACTTGAATAATGACATGTAAGAATAGTACAATAATGTTATTGCAATGTTTAACTTAATGCATCTTAAAGTTCATTAATGTGTTCTAATAAAATAAAAAAATTAAATTATCTGCACCTTTTTTGAGTGTTTGTAGTTGTTTCCTTTAGGGTATCTTGATGGGGCATTACATTTCACGTCTCTCAAATCCATGGTGTAGTGTCTCTCAAATGAGATTTTTTTTTTTATTTCTCATTATTGTTGACATAAGAACATGTCGAGTAACATTGCAATATTTAGAACAAAATATTGGACCTATTGCTTGCTACATAGAAATTAGATTTCTCACTATAGTTTTTCACTATTGATTTCAAATGATCTTAAGCCAAGGATTTTCACAATGTCTCTTAAATTCAGATTTTTAATTATTTCAACAATCAATTGACACGTTCTAGTTTTATTTAAGCTCTCAAAATAGTTTTTTCATATTCTATTGATCATTCTTCTACAAATGTGATCAGGAATTTCATCAAGCATTAGTTTCAAAATGTTTTCATCTATGTCAATTAGATACTTTAGTCTCCTATAGATAATTCTAGGAGGTGTTAATATTGGTGTGTGTTCTTGGTTTGCATATGGTACATTTGATTGATCATTCTTTGTCTCAATAGGTGTAGTGATTGGTACTTGTTCTTGGTTTGCATTTGGTTCATTTGATCCATCGTGTATATCATCAATACATGTTTTTGCATTTGATTCTACATTTTGAAGGGGGAGAGAGAGAGAGAGAGAGAGAGAGAGAGAGAGAGAGAGAGAGAGAGAGAGAGAGAGAGATGAGGAGAGGGGGGGAGGGGGGAGAGAAAGAGAGAGGGGGGTTAGTAGAGAGAGATGGGGGGAATGGGGAAGAGGGGTAGAGAGAGGGAGGAAGGAAGGAGAGGGGGAGGGAGGGAGAGGAGGAGGGAGGGGGAGAGAGGGGGAAATGGAGGAGTAGAGAAACAGAGAGAGGGGGGAGAGAGGGAGAGAGGGAGGGGGGAGGCAGGGAGAGAGGAGAGAGATAAGCGGGTGGAAAGGAAAAGGTAGTGAAAGAGAGAGAGAGAGAGAGAGAGAGAGAGAGAGTACACATTTTCATCATGGACTATACACATTTTTAATACTTCTAATCCCACTAGTGTGTGGAATCCATATTTTGGGAGACTTCAAGGAATGAGGCCACCAATGGCAATAGTGAAGATAATTGAAAAGAATTGTTATGATTTCAAAATCTATATGAATTTGGACTATTTTGGAAACTATTTCACACCTCATTCCAAACTCAACAACCACCCCAATCTGTTGGAGGGCATTCTTGAATTCATTCATGTTCCTAGATTATATAAACTGCAATCTATAAAAGAAAGGTCATTTAACTTTAAACTAGCCAATGACAATTTTGTATCATACCAAAAATATTTATTTGGAGATGCATACCCTCAATGGTTTCTTAGCCATTTTCCTTCCATGATACTACTTAGGAACCTATTGGGCAGACACTCATTGCAAACCTGAGTCAAATATTGAATCCACCCTAAAATGAAAACAACTTGATCTTCTTTGATGGGAGATGAAACTAAAGGAAATGGAGCATCAAGTTATTTTAGCTTTGGAATGTCCACTGCTCCAAGTGCATTTCTCATAAACAACTCAAATCCATTACCATTTTATTTCATGTAAGAAGGTGACAATGCAATAATCCCTTCCGAAACCCATTGATTGTCTCCTTTTAGCTTATGTCACTTTCTCATAGGAGCAAGAACATTTTTTTCTTTGCAAATACTTACTATGGATCCCAAATCACTAACTACGAGCAATTGATTGCACTGGTGAGCATCTATATCGAATCCATACAATTATTGATAGATAAAAAAAAATTATAGATAAGAAGGAATATTAAAAAGGTGGTACTTGAAGAAATCTGACTTTATATAGGGAAAATCCCCTATTGCACTCCTCATAAGAGAGATAAAATATTCACAAAATGTTGAGGGAATGTAGTCAAGCATCCCTTGATTCCACTTGTTGCCCCACAAAATACTTTCCCTCAAGGACGCCAACAAAAAATCTTCTCCTCTACCCAGTTGTTTGATTTCACTGGAAATATTTGCTTCCACGTGCAATAACTGCATTCTCCATTCAATTCCAACTTTCCTCTACCAATATATGGGGACTAATCATTCACTTACCTCATTCTTCATGTTCTAAAATACTATTTCCTAGGACTAGAGATTGCATTCACTTGACGATTTTGAATTCATACATATTCACGAATGAAGAATCTTTTAATTTTGGACATAAACAAAATGACTTTTGGATGAATGTGAGCATGTCGGTCCTTCACCATTTCCACCTCAGGGTATAAATGGATTATTATAATAAAATTGGGAAGCTTTTCTTTGCAATGGCTACCATATACCTTTTTTAGATCTTCAAAATTTGGCTTGTTAATCCACTTTGGAAATATAAACCCAATTTTGACCCCATTGGCTCCAATGGTGAGAGATGGGGACAGGGAGAGAGAGAGTGGGGGTGGGGGAGGGAGGGGGAGAGTAGGGAGAGAGAGAGGGTGGAGAATTTGAGGTTGATAGTATAGGGTTTAGGGTTGAGAGAGAGGAGGGAGAGGGGAGAGAGTGAGAGATAGATCTAGAGAGGAGGGGGAGAGGGGAGGGAGAGGGAGAGAGGGACAAAAACAGAGAGGTGAGAGCGAAACTACAATATCTCTCTAGCAACTAGATCTTTTAAGTTTGAAAATGTCTCTAATGGTGTGGGGTGGTAAAGTTTATTGGATATATATACATATATAGATACATAGAGATTATAAATATATGCATACTTATATTATTCATATATATAAATTATACATATATATTAAACATATATACATACACATATCAAACATACATATGTATACATACACACACACAGATATATATACATATATTTACATATATAGATATATATATATACATGTATATACATATATATATGCATGTATATGCATGTATACACACACACACACACACACACACACACACACACACACACACACACACACACACACACACACACACACACACACAGATATATATACATATATACATTTATATATACGGGTGGCTGCAAGAAGTTGAGTCCCACTTTTGGGCAAAAAGTGGAAGTGTTTTCTCTGTTTTTCAAATTTTATGTCGATTGATGTCAAAATTTGATGCACTTAGAGATTGAATCTCAAAAAACTTCAGTAATAGAAAATGTAGTTCTCAGAGTCTACTTTTCAAATATGTAATTTATTTTAATACCCACATGGTAGAAATCCCTTTTTAGTAGGCATGTTTAAAAACCATTTTTTCAAAATGCCTATTTCAAGACCATACCACGCATGTGTACGACCACCCTTTTTTGATGTAAATAAATGAATTTTTGCAAATCCTTCTGGGAAATGATACCTAAGACACCAAATATTGATGAGAATATTTTTGCTTTTTTTTTTATTGAATATATTTTTTTTTATTAATTTTTAACTGACAATAAAGTATATTTTCAAAACATCGGGTGTACGACCACCATAATTTGATGAAAATTTCATATTTTTCCGTTTTTTTTTTTAATATTCAAAAGAATTGTATGTAGATTGATGCCATATAATTTATTTTTCTAAAATCCTAAAAACCAAAAAGTTATTAAAGTTTTAGTGAACCTTGGTATTTTAGGTTTAAGTTCCACTTTTGATTAATAAATAATACAAAAATA
Source organism: Cryptomeria japonica (assembly GCF_030272615.1). Classification (NCBI taxonomy): domain Eukaryota; kingdom Viridiplantae; phylum Streptophyta; class Pinopsida; order Cupressales; family Cupressaceae; genus Cryptomeria; species Cryptomeria japonica. The sequence continues at coordinate 687,309,291 of NC_081407.1, read as the reverse complement.
GTAAAAGTAATCTTATCACTATAAAATTTACATTTCTGAATTCAAGACGCTGAAAACTCTAATGGGTTTTTGTTTCGTCAAAAAATTCAATCAGAAAGGCCCTCAAAAAATTAGGCCAAGGTAGAAATCTGATGTCGATTTACCTTAGTCATTTTTTTGGAGGTCCAAGCATAGGCTTGGTGAGACCAAGCCTATCCCGAAGCAAAAAACAAATCTAAGGAATGTTTCCTGCCCCTAATTTTAAAAAACGGGCGCCCATTTCACTCTGTACCATTGAAAGAGAAACGAGCGCCCGTTTTCAAAAAAGGGCGCCCATTTCTAAAAAGATCCGTTGGGCCAGAATCTAGCCCACAAGCACAAATCCCAATGATTGAATGATTTTTCAATCATTGGTTGACAGCTACGATCTGCAAAGAGAATGTTTTGATTAATCATTCTCTTTGTTTGTCTTATTGTCGATTTGATAAGGAGATTGATTCGAATTCAAATTTTGGTGTAGCCATGGGATCAAATCAACGCAGGAAGAGGCAAAGGAAGGTTCTGACAACTGAGGAGATTGCAGCAAATAGGGAGAAGGAGGCAATGCGTCAATGAGAGAGAAGATCAAGAATGAGACAAGGAGCTTCAAGTTCCACAATCATTTTAGAAGAAAAGAACATCAATGAGACCATAAATGCTGACAAAGGAAACACAATAGAACCATTTAATTCAGGTGCATCTTCTAATCCATTATTGGATACAGGTATGTCTCCATAGCACCATGTTTTTTCTCGTGAAGAAATTGGTGATTTAGTAGAAGCGGGTTACTTATTAAATGAAATTCTAATTGAAAATCAAACCCCAAATGAAATTAGAAGTCAAGTTGAAAGTGAAACTGAAATCCAAATTGAAACCCCAACTGAAACTAGATCTCAACTTGAAACTGAAATTGAAACCAAATTTGAAACTCCAAATGAAATTGAAAATCCACCTGCAACTAAAACCAATAATGTGTATGTAGACATGGAAACACCAATTGAAAATGAAACATGTTTGAATGATAATCAAATGAATGAAAATTTTGAGATTAAAAGTGATGTACTAGACAACCTTCCTAGCTTGGTTTCATGGAGACAGATTAGGACACATGTAAATAGATTGTTTAGACTTTTTTTTTATAATAAGAAATTTGGCTTTCAATGTCAATTAATGGTACAACTAATTAAAATGACTAAAATGCGAAAAGTGATGAAAAAGTTAGGATTTTATGTCAAACCCAAGAAGAAGGAGGAGTCTTTAAAACAAGTTGTATCGACTGTTGCTAGCGCCTTTGATACAATTGGAAAGAAAAGTCGTTCTAAAGCTAAAAATGCAGCACGACGGGCAATAACAACAGCTTTAGTAAGCCAAACAACTTCTAATAAAAGAATGATGAGTAACATAAGTGGATATCTTAATATTCATCGCAAAACTTTGTCAAGAGTTGTAAAAAGAAGAGTTAATTTTGAAAGTGATCAGACAAACAAATTGTGGACTTTTAGTGGTAGACTACCAAGGTCTGATATGAAACTTACTGGCGAAGTCAAAAATTTGATCGAAAAATTTTGGCACGATAATACGAGAGTATCACCTAATGTTAGAGATGTTCTTAAATTAAGAGTTGGGTCAAATTCGTGATCCACATCCAAAACACCTATTGGACATGACTCAAACTGAATTGTATAAAAAAAATTTGGATGATAAAGTGTTGACTATTAGCATTTGTCAAAGGTCTTTTGAAAAGTGTAAACCTTGGTATGTTCGAATCAACAAGGAAAGAGTCACATGTTGTTCAAAACTCACGTTCAATTTCACTACCATTATGATGTATTTCGATATATATGTGTTACCATGCATAGTAATGGAATGTTCCAAGAATGTGGTATAAATACACCACCTGAAACTATAAAGGAGTTTATTTCAAGTTTGTTTTGCAACCCACTAAATGAACAAAATTTCCTTTTCAATGCATGTGTTTCTGGTGTATGTGATATATGTGGCAATCTTGCATTGTTGGATGAATGTTTGCATGAAAATATTTCAAATGATTTTGGACAACAATTAATTGATGTTAAAAGATTTAAAACTATTGAGTATCCACTAAAGGATGGAAAGGTTGGAAAACGATGCGATCTAATCACTGAAAAAGTTAGTGTTCATGCATTTATGAATGAATTCAAGAGTAACATCATACCTAAATATGTTAAACACACTCAAAATTCTAGATGGCTCGATGGTCAGTTTCGAATATGTAAGGATACATTTCCTATTGGTAGTATACTTTCGGTTGTTGACTTTGCAGAGAACTACACGCTTGCACCACAAGATGAGGTACAATCACAATACTACAATTCAGTGCAGGTATCAATTTTTGTCCATATTGTCTATAGGCATGCACCAGATAGTACACAAGAGGATCGCAAAATTTTGAGAGAGTACCATTTCTATATGAGTGATAATAAATTACACTCATCTGAGTTTGTCCAGTTTTGCTTCAAGACCTTTTTTCAGAATTTGAGGGAGAGAAATTCAGATGACACAACATCTAATATGGTCTGATAATTGCACAGGGAAATTCAAGAATTCTAGAATGTTTTATTGGTTGAGTAGGATTCATAAAAAAACTAATATCGAACACATTTGGAGTTTTTTTGAGGCTAGACACGGGAAAGGAGAACATGACAGTGCTGGTGCATGTGTTAAGAGAGCCCTTTGTAGAGAGCAACTCAAATTCGAGGAAAAGGCTAAATTTAAAAATGCAAGTGCAATTGTGGATTGGTGTAGTGCAAATTTATCCACAGGATCAAGTCAGAACTCTATAATTAGATGTTTCTTCTGACTAGTTAAAGAGGAGAATATCCTTCCAAGATATGATTGTGATACAATAAATGGGTTAGCTAGATGGCATTCATTTAAGAGTTCTAATTCTAACACTTGGACTATATGGACTAGAGAGCTTGCATGTTTTTGTCAATTTTGTGTTGCAGGTGAATGGGAAGAATGCGGAATGGGTCGAAGAATGGAAACACAAATCCTTAACACCTACTGAGACACAATATGAAGATGTTAGAAGAAATGAAGACCTCGATCATGCATTTGCATCAGAAGATTATGATCGTGTTTCGGACCTCATACAACCTGGTAATTTAATTCAATTTATTATTTATAACTTTAAATTATATATTTTTATGTATTGTCATATAATTAATGATTACATATTTGAATTATAAATTCTAACAAGTTTTATTTCTACACATTGTACTTAAATTTGTTTTATAGGACATGTGTATGTTGTTGTTGCACCTGAGGATAATGATGAGCAGGTTGAGTATTGGCTAGCTAGATGAGTAGAACCTAAGAAAAAGTTGATATGTGATCAAGTAGATGATGATGGTTTTCAATATCCAGTTGGGTCTGTTGTGGTGGTTGGTACATGGCTACGCAAATACTTAACAAGAAGGAATGGCTTACCAGCTTATGAAGACTACCAATCAGAAAAGAAGATTATACACTATTCTCATTTGGTGGTGGCAACAAACATCAAATTAGAAAGATACAAAGGTAGATCTGCTAATAAGGTATTGTGGACACTTTCAGTAGAAGAGCATGAGGCAATCATAGACGCATTGCAGAAGAGAGAGGATGCAGATGGTACATTGGGTTGAATCAAATTTATATGCATGTAAGATAGAATTATGTCTTAAATATGACCTGACTCTATATTTATCATTGTATGACAAATCTATATTTATAGTGTACTTTTTTATTTTAGTACCATGAAGTCCATGCTTTTCATACCACTACTATCCGTACTAACAAATCATCAATACACTAGTAAAGTAGTGTGGTCAACTTAAGAGGAAAGTCGATACTATGTTTGTAGCTTCCTAATAATTTGGTTAGCCTTAATTCCATCAATCTATTGGATTCCTCTATGAGATTCATTTATAATTAATAATCCTTTTGTATAATCATGAAAATCATGATTCCTCTATGAGATTCATTTATAATTAATAAGTCGATACTTGTGTGAACTCTTTTAAATATTTAATCACGATAATTGTTTTTCTTTGTCCCTTTAACATTGTATTTGTCTACATTTGATACAATTTTGGTTTCATAAACAATATTGTATTAGTTATCTTATTCTTAATGTTATTTTGTGCACATTGAATTATAAATTGTTGCACTATAATAACAAGTCTTGAAATAATAATTTAATAAGGAAATGACATTAAAACAAGTCCAAATAACATAATAACAAAACAATGTATCACATATATAATCACTAGAGTGCGCCAAATCACATAACACAACCTGATATCATAATAGCAAGGAAATGACATAATAAAAAGTCCTATATATAATCACATAACACATAACAACAAGTCCTATATATAATCACATAATAAAAAGTCCTGGGATAACATAACAAGTGTCATCATAAAAAGTCTACAATACAATAACATGACATCATCTAAAATATACAATCTAAGTACTCGCGTGCATCTCATCTACAGTCCTCTTCACTCCATGTGAAGGTGGCTGAGATGAATCATCCTACTGCACGTGGTCCTGAGATGCACCATCCTGTGTCTGTGCAATATCAGTGTTTGCACCCTCCTATGCATTATTAAAAGATTTTAAATGAGAAGAAGTTACTTGCATAATTCACTTATAAAGTAATTATATACTAAAAAAATTTAAATAAATTACCATACGACCGTGCTCGACAATGCCCTCACTGATACTTGGAGGTCCACTATCATGAACAAGAAAAGTGGTCGTAGCCAAGTCCTGCAAAAAAAACCATTGTATATCAATTTTGATAATCCATATAAAAGCCAAGTACACAGTATAAACAAATTAGAAATTATTTTTGTAATCATCGTGCCTCAAATGATAATGTCGATGGTTGCATCTGGCTCAACCCCATAGCCGTACCAATATTGGTAGTGGTGTGGACCTTAACAATATATATAAAGCGTGAATCAAACTTGTATATATACATAAATTATAAAGTATATATATATATATATAGGCTACAAGATTATCATAGAAAAGCATACATGTGATGCAGGGAAAGTAACTGATGGTCGAAGGCATACATGTGATGCGCCATCAAACGATCCAGAAGCATAAAATTGCAAAAAATAACAAACATGAATCAAAGTTGTACTTAAATTAGTAAGCATGTAAACACTTTAAATTAATGGATGAAAAACATACTAGTGGTATATGAGGCTGAGCCTCAGTGGTCCATGGGTCACCTGAAGAAGTACCCACCTCAGTGCTACATGAAGCACCCTACAAAATTGAAAAAGCATATCATATGTAAATCATTACATTAAAAAATTTATTGTTTATTTTAAATGTACATATCAATACAATCTATCTAGATGAAAGTGCATACCGTAAATGGGGCACCAACATCTCTAGGTATTGAGGTAACATGTTGTTTGTTCCTCAATGATGTGGTGTGATCCATCCTATGTTCAGAAAAAATTGACTCATGTTATGGTTCATATGTGTATATATAAGGAATTTAATATTGCACTGTAAATTATACAAAAAAATTTGTACCTCTCTAGGTTGATCATCGTCTGCCCACAAGAGATCAACATATGAAGAGACGGCATCAGCATGTGCAACCTCCTTGGCATCATCGTAACCACCATGGGCGGCATCAGCATCATCAAAATCATCATCTCCTCCAGGGGCAGCCTCACTCTATGGACCCCTACATACATCCCCACAACTCGTGCAAACATGTGCTAAGCAGGGGGCAGCCCTCACCTCCCGCCACTGTTGTACCAAATTGCCCAACAGGACACTCAATGAACCTAGAGAAGAATCCACTGCTCGATGATGGGAAGGTGCTGGAACAACTGGTGATGGAAGAGGAACCAATGGATCATCGCGCACATGGTTTCTAACCCTGTCACTCAATTTTGCTCCTGGCCTATCATGGGGCATGCCTCTCCCAACCCCCTGAAAAGATCTAATATCAAATTAATTGGGCTTTTTGCCCAATTCAAATTCCGCCCATAATTTCTTCAAAAAATACATTGGGACCTCATGATTGACCATCCACCACCTCTCCCAAAAGTGGCTAGCAATGCCCGGGTGCCTACACCATCGAATAGAGATCCGTGGCTTCTTCGGATCTATCTCTTCACTCGTCTTAGGGTTCATAAAATATTTTTTCAAATCTATTTTTGTTATTTTTAAATCGTTAACTTGTTTGTATGTGAGGCCATCTACATAAAATGCACGCAATCCCTCACGCCAGCTACGATAGCTATCTAACTCGCTATCTAATGCCTGCATAGACTGTACAATGCCTTGCATACTATCTGCAAGGCGTAACAACTAAGGGGGTGGATGAGGCTCGCGCCTAATAGTGTGAATATCTCTAATCAGAGCATCAATATTTGTCCTAATTGTCTGTCGCAATTGCTCTGGTGGAGGTGGAGGTGGAGGTGGAGGTGGAGGGGGTGGAGGTGGAGGTGGTACTATACCTAATAGCTCATCTATCTCAAACTCATCCATCATGTGAAAATAATCTGCATATATATACAAACATTAAAATTTACAATTACAATTACAAACATGAAAATTTACAAACTTGAAAATTTACAATTACAATTGCAAACATGAAAATTTATAATTACAAACTTGAAAATTTACAATTACAATTACAAACATGAAAATTTACAATTACAAACTTAAAATTTTCAATTACAATTACAAACATTAAATTTTTTATTACTTTTATAGGATTTTATATAGATTATTACAAACAGAGATTAATCGAAAATTTATAAAAGACATTTAAGGGAAGAATTATTAGGATTATGATCTTTTTAGTAGAGCATATGTATTGGTTATTCTTATTTTTAGAAGCTCACTTCATCAATGTTCGACAAGATATATGAAGGGTTGATCATAAAACTACATAGTTTTTTAAAGTTGAAGGTGCATTTGGCATTTAGAAGATCTTCCATGACTTGTAAAGTCAAAGGAGGTGATCTAAAACCAAGCATATAATTATTTTAAATTTTATAAAATCATTATGCTCAATCAATTTGGGAAATATAAAAATAATATCCAATCTCTTTACTATTATAATTAAACTAGTCCCTTTTTTTTGTCGATGTGAGTGTTCCCTTTCTAATTTTAAAATACAAACTTGAAAATTTACAATTACAATTACAAACATGAGGAGGCATCATAGGTTTCTCTATTCATCCTTTTATGGTAAAATTAGAAAGGGATAACTATGATTCTTTTGTAAAATGGTATCTTCATAAGTTTTAGGTGGTTTAATCATTTTCCTTTTATGTATGGAGTCATACCTAAACTAGAAACACTAGAAAATATATAATCGTGGTGTAACATCATTGACCATGTAGGAGTGATTTGATCTAGTATCAAGATCATGATTCTATGTGTATTGCATTGGATATTGATTTCCCCCACACACTTTGGAATAGACTTTAGGAGATCCATGGAGACCCTCATATCTCTCCATTCCTAGAGGATTCTATTGTAGATTGTTTCATTCCCTTTGTAGATGAAGATCACAAACCCTTCGATGGTGATACTTAAGAGGAAATTCATTATATCATATTAAATAATTTATTTACTTAAGATCAACTTTTATTTACATATTAAATAATTTTCAAAATATATTTTAATTATGTACATCAATTATATCAATTAGAATAAACATTTGGTAATGAAATACAAGCAATTATCATACAAAAATTTAGAATCAATTCATTCTAAATGTAAAATGATACATACACATATAAATATATAATCAGTTTTTTAATTTAATATATACTTGGCAAAATAAATCTATATAGACGTGTAATTTTTTAAGTAATTTAGTGGGGTTTATAATGAAACCTATCCAAGAAAATTTGTCATATATTAGAATACATAACTCATCTACCCTATATAGACACCACCCTCAACTCTCCCTTCTTGTTGGTTCTTATTTTACTATTTCAATTAATGCTTTCACATAATATAATACATTCACTTCCAACACACACTCTACTATTTTCATGTGCTTTCACATAATATAATACATTCACTTCCAACACACACTCTACTATAATACATTCACTTCCAACACACACTCTACTAATATTGCTACAATAAGATTGCAATACCTCAAACTCTTGATGTACACCTTCTATTTATACTTTCTTGCTTTCCATTTGAGGCAAGTAGGTCACTAAGTCCAATCCTTTCGAGAAATCAACAAACATTTCTTAGACAACCCTACCTTGATTCTCCCTTACCAATTTTCATGTCCATAATTAAAATGAGTCTTAAGATCCATTTTCATAAGCCTACATTAATAATGAACATAATTAGGTTGAAGAAAAACCCCTCTTAGATAAAAAAATTTGCCTCCATACTTGTCTCAAGCATCATAGGTATTTGGGAGCTTATTCATAATTCTTAGTAACATGTGATGGATTATAAACATGATACTTCGCAATTGATAATAATTCTATTTCATCTAAAATAATTACATATTCCCACCATCGTGCAAACTATGCACTAAAGAATTACAAGGTGATTATTGCCTAGTGATAGATATTGGTATAACAAATTACATTTTATTACAAATTGGTATAAGATAAACCAAATAATTATAACATACACTTTCATGGCCTACCCTTATATTGACATGTATGAAAACATAATGATGTAGTGATTGTATTAGTTGATATCCACTTGTAGCCTAGACAATTCCTACACTATCTACAATGACCCATTTCTAATCATAGCCAATTCTCTTGATCATGCAAAAAAATGGGCCACCATACCCTATACATGAGGTCTTAATTATTAGTTTTTATCATTAAGACCAACACTAACACTACCCTCAACGGTCTTCCACCATACTTGTATAGGCCTTAGTTCAATACTCTAACCAATATATTTTTGACACATTATGACACAATGATGGTGCATAATCTTGAGAGGTCACCTAAACACAATGACATGGATAAAATTCAGGGGCTCCTCAACATTTCCCTCACTATATTCTATGCCCCTCTAATGCCAATCCCTTTTACTCATTTGCATTCTTCATTCTTGATGTGGATTTGGCCATGTGCGTATGATTGTGCCATTTACATTTTGAATGTAAATCTTTCAGTTTTACTTTGATCTTATTCTAGATGCTTCATTTGTTGCATTGTATGCCCCTGAGTGTTTATTGTTTTCTTAGTTTGATATATGTTTTGTGATTGCTTTGGACCCATGATGTGTTGGATCGCCTTATGGTGATTTGTAATTTTGTAGTTACATTGAGATTAATGATGATCTATTATACCTTTGTTGATTATGATAGACTAAAAACCAAAAGAAACTAAATTTAACTCTAAAAGCTCCAATCAAAAACTAAATATATGTTCCATTTGATACAACACTGCTAGGAAAAACACTAATCACTAAACACCATTTAATTTAGGGTTTAGGGTTTAGGGTTTAGGGTTAATTTAGGGTTTATGGTTAATCAACCAAGATAGTCAAATTTAGGGTTAATCAACCAAGATAGTCAAATTTAGGGTTAATCAACCAAGATAGTCAAATTTCTCGTGGGACTTGTTCATTTTTTTCTATTTAGGGTTTAGTGTTTGTTTTTCTATTCAGGGTTTATTATCTGTTTTTTGCATCTAATGTTTATTGTTCATTTTTCTGTTCAGGGTTTATTGTCTATTTTTTGCGTCTAATGTTTATTCATTTTTCTGTTCAGGGTTTATTGTTTTTTTTTGCGTCTAATGTTTACTGTTCATTTACGTTTTTGTTTTTTGTTTTTTGTTTTTTTCCTATGGTTTAAATACTATTCATGTTTTTTGTTTTTTTCCTACGGTTTTTACTATTCATGTTTTTTGCAATATTTGAAAACTGAAAACTATTTTAAACATGAAATAAAAGACGATTTTCAACTTTAAAACATAAAAATTAAAAAATAACAATACATTAACATTTTTTTATGAAAAACAATACAAATAAATAAAATAGAATATAAAAAATAAAGCTAAATACCTGGAAGGAGGTAAAAATGGTCTAGGGGGTCAGCTGAGGTGAAAAAAATGGGTACCCGTGCTCCTCAGAAACGCCTACCTATTTTTCAAACAGTAAAAATAATGGGAAAATGGTTAAAAAATAAAAATAAATACATTTCAAAAACGGACGCCCATTTTTTTCAAATCGGGTGCCCGATTTGAAATAAACGGGCACCCGATTTGAAATAAACGGGCACCCGATTTGAAAAAAACGGGCGTCCGTTTAGCTTCGAGCACCCGTTGCTAAACGGACGCCCTTTTTTTGTTGCCTCGGGCACCCAAAGCTAAACGGGTGAATCGGGCACCCGTTTCTAGCGGGCTCATTTCCCAACCCGCGGACTTCCGCAGGATTGGGACCCAACTCTGTACGTTTACCCATACATGTATATAGATGTATATACATCTATATACATGTATATGTATATACATGCATATACATGTATATATGTATATACATATATACATATATATGTATATACATATATACATATATACATATATATGTATATACATATATATATATATGTATATACATATATATTACATATACATATATATATGTATATACATATATATATATATGTATATATGTATATATGTATATATGTAAATATGTAAATATGTATATATGTATACACACACACACACACACACACACACATATATATATATAAAACGCCGTAAATTGTACACCCTTGCTAGGGTGGTACAATTCTACACTTAGTTTAGCACCCGCCTTAGTGTGTTTGCATCTTGCATTATAATTTCCCATTAAGCATTTAATTAATCAATTTAATTAAATCTAAAGTCATATTTCATCACTCCCCACATCATAAAATTGGGTCCTTTACCCTAAGTGTGCCCCTTTTTATTTTATTCCTCCAATAAATCATTAATTCATAAACCCTAATTATGTCTTATTTTGACCTTTAAGGCCCGATTTTGCATATCATAACATCTCGAAATCAGTTGTAACTTTTGGATTCACTCTAATATCATCATATATAACGGCCCTAAAACTTTGGTGAAAAGTTGGTCAGATCGTGTGTAAGTTATGCACGGTCCCCAACATTTTTCCCAAAATTTTGGGAGCATAATTCTATGATATTATAATGCTTAACCCCAAGAAATTGGTAGAAAATTCAAATCCTAGGTCGGCCTAAAGATGAAATTAAGATCAAGGGTTGCATACATAAGAGCTCTCTTTCTTCATTTGAAGGCCAACTAACAAGCAAGTTTTTGGCTAAGAGCGAGCAATCACAAGGAGCCTTCTATGCAGTGAAAGAGTAGGTCTTTTGGAGTCTTCAACAACATTCAACAACATATATCAAGCATTGATCAAGCATTCTTTCATCAATTGGAGGCTTTTGAGGATGTAGGAAAGTAATAGGAGATCACCGACTGAAGATTGGCTTGTACCCCTACCTTGGGGTTGGGTATGATTTCATGTTGTTTTCATGTCTTTGTATGAGCTTCATTACATCAATTTGCAAATTTACATTTGTTCTTTAAATCACTTCGCATCATTGGTTTAGAGCATTTACTTTGTCAATTTCAAGCATTTAGGGTTTACTCTTTAAAGCATGGGGTTACTCTAGATTTTTTGCATTCATCATTTTAGGGTCTTGCACACACACAAGATTCATGCACACACTATTTTACTATATAAATCGGTTATTTGTTGAGGTGGAAAACACCAAAACAAGGGTTTGACTAAGGCAAAACCCCATATAGCCACCCAAAACCCTATTTTTAGTTGCAGGTGCAGGTACAGGTACCCGAAAGACTTTCAAGACTACCACAAGACACAAGGACTGTCTTAAGGCCTCAGATCTATCCCAAAATCATCAAGGACAAGGGCATGATGCCCTGTTCCTTCCCAGTACATCGGTGTGGTGCCTTGTTCCCCCCACTTTCAGGTGAAATTTGACAAGTTAATGACTCGGAAAATCAAGATTGTGGTCTCTCAGTTGCAACTCTCTGTCAAACAAAATAGAACCAGGGCATGGCACCCCTGTCTGGGGTAGTTTGACTTAGTTTTTGGTCCTAGGTACACATTCAAATTCCTCCCTCTTCTCTTCTTTCAGTATCTCAGTTTCAGTCCTACAAGTTTCTGCAATTTTAGTTCATATATGCTTCATTATTCATCTACTAATCTAGTTGATCAATCACACCCTATTTTTCACATTTTCTCTTCATAGACAACAAGAGGAATAGAAACCCTAAGAGATAATCCTTGGCTCTTTCTTTCTCACAAGAAGTAGCCAAAGTGAGCTATCTCCCTAGGCTCTTTCATATTCCCAATGTGCTGGCAAAAGTGGGATTAGGTCCTAGTCACCTAGTCTCGCTTTTTCCCCACCATATTTTGGTGAACCCGACGTGAATCCAATCTTATTTAATAATGATTTATGTTCTCAGATCTGAGTTTTTTTTTTCTATTTCAAATTCAAATTACATTTACAAGTTTCAATTCCTTGCAAATTTCAAAAAATTAGAGGTTAATTTTTGCTAAAACCCTAATTTTTCAATTCAAAATTGAACTTGTGGATAACATAATTTGGATCATTAATTTCAGATCTGATTTAGGAACGCATTTCACTCATAAATTTCAATTTCTAAATCAACATTTAGAGTGCTTGCATTGGTTAAAATTGAACATTTCCTTCTATTTTGCATATGTTATCATTTGAAAAAGGAAAATTGTTGTCATGATGCATTCAGTTCATAAATGTGATAATGGGTTAGCTTCCCTTGCTTCAATTTTTCCATCTCTTAATGAACCTCCTCCTATCTATGACAAAATTTTAGTGCCTAAAAGAGTTGTTACCAACCCCCTCAAAACTTTCCCATGCTTTAAGGATGAAGATTTGAAGAGTGATCTTGACAATTCTCCTAAAATGTGCCCTTCCCATCTAGCTATCTTAGAGGAAGAGGAGGATACCATAAACACTTTTCTTAGTGTTACTTTACCTTCTCTACACTATGTCTCTCTAATTGAAAATTTATTAATGGACATTGACTTATCTTCTCCTAAATTTGGTCTTACCAATGGGGGAATGTTAGTGCAACAAGAGGTTATGAGCACTTCTTTCAAAGATTTCCTTCCTAAGCAAGAATCTTTGGAGAAAGATGTTCATCTCCCTCCTAAAGAATACTCCCCTCATGAGGATCATTTTGTGCAAGAAGATGTTATTGTCCCTACTTTTCCTAGTGATGTCATATCCTCTTTTGACTTCAACAAAATTCCCACTAGAGATGATGCATTAATGAGAAATGCTTCTCCTTGCCTCAAAGCTTGTCTTACCCATAAAGATGCCTTAGAAAAAGAAGATGAAATCATAATCAATTTCCTTAATTCTCTCTCCCCTAAACATCTTATTGAACACATTTTGAGGCAAGAGGATGATTTAAACACATGTAGTGATGCTCTCCATCCTAAGGATGAAGAATTAATGAACAATGTTATCCCTTCTCCCAAAATTGGCAATAACAATAAGGAAATCTTTGTGCAAGATATTTCTAATACTTTTTTCAATGACCTCACTATTTGGGACGAAGCATTACAAGAAGGTGTTGATTATTCTCTACCATATGAGACTAACCCCCTTGATAGCATCTCACCTCTCATGAATCTAAATCATTCTCCCTCTAAAAGTAAGGTATATCCTTCTCCCCAACTAGGTTCTACTCATAAGGATACCTTAGTTCAAGAAGAAGATATTGTTAACATATATTTCAAAGGTCTCCCTCTCAAAGGTGTTAGAGAGTAATGTTAACCTTCTCCTAGAGAGTCTACTCCCCATGTAGATCCTTTGATGATAAAGGATGATATGACCTTTTCTACTAATACTCTTCCTTATAAAACATCAATGCCTACTCCTAGTCTACCTCCTAAAATTTATCTTATCCATGATAACATTTTAGTGCAAGAAGAGACTATCAACAATTCTTCCAACAAATTTGTCCATTATTCTTCTAAAATTCATAAGGATGCCTTTGATATTCCTAAACCATCTTCAATCAATTTGATACATGTGAATGAAACACCTAAGTTACCCCTCTTCATAGTTCAAGTTTCTCGTCCTTCTCAAAGTTCTCAACGTAAGCCTATCTTAGTGGTTAAAGGTGGTTATGCTAATGATTCTTTTTTCACTCCTACGAAACCTATTATTATTGTGCAAGGATGTTATCCTACTAAGAGCCCTTATGAGTATGCTAAGAAAATTACTAAAGAGATTTATCATTTGGTTTCTCATACATACAACACAAGAAAAAATAGGCAACCTAATCCTCTTCCAGTTATCCCAACTTCACTTCCTCCCTCTCAACCTACTCTTCCACAAGCACGTTGTATATCACAGACTCTTAGTAAGGAGTATGGTCTCATTGAACAACTTAAAGCTACTCCTACCAAGATATATTTGGGATTTGGTTCAAACTTCACTTTATTATCATGTGATGTTACAAGATGCTTTGAAAATCTTAGATGTCCCACTTGCAGTGACGCCTAATAACATGGATTCTTTGATTGATCCTACAAACAAACCCAAAGCTCAAATTGCATTCACACAAGATGAGTTACCTTCTCATGAAATACAACACCAATATGATCCTCTTATGATCGTGGTTATTATCAACAATAATGCTATAAGGAACCCTTGTGGACAATGGATCCGGCCTTAATGTTTGCAGTGTGGACTTATTGGATAAGATTAATGTGGATCATTCTCTCATCAAACTTGCTTTTATTTCTATCTGAGGCTTTGATAATGTTGCTAAACAATCTTTAGGTATCATATCCTTTCCTATTAAGGTAGGTCTTGTTACTTTATCTACACCTATTCATTTCATGACTGGTAATTTGACATATAACCTTCTATTAGAGAGACTGTGGATTCATAGCATGCAATATATCCCCTCAACTTTGCATAGGCAAGTCAAGTTTATTTATGACAATAAGACATACACCTTGTTAGCTGATACCAATCTTCAAGCTCCATTAAAAGTTGGATCTTCCTATTCAAATACTTCTCATTCTTCTCCCAATCCTCCTACTTCTTCAAATACATCTATTTCCTTTAATGATCTTGTTCCTTCTAGTACTCTTGATTCTTCTACTCAAGCATAATCTCCTCCCAAAGATATATTTTCTCCCGAAGGAGTGCTCTCAGATGATGATTGGAGATCTCTATACTTTAAACCTACTATTATAGGAGAGTAAAGAGTATCTTGGAAAGAATCTAAGACTAAGAAGGAGAAATATAAGGAGGAACCTAAAGAGCGACCCACTTTGTCTAAACAACTAAGTAACAACTTTGTGGGTCCTTCTAATTTAAACAATTCTTCAAATCCTTCCTCTAATTCATATAGCATTGAGACCTGTGAGGCACAACCATCTCTGTCTAAGTTGGCATCCCTTTATGGTCCTGGTTTTCACATTTTAGCTAAGAGTGGCTATAATGGCAATGGTTGTGGCGCAAATGAACAAGGAATTAAAGTTCCTTTAGAAAATAACACACACGAAGCTTCATTTGGACTTGGATATAATCCTTCTAATCCCACCAAAGCATCTAAAAGACCATCTCTCAATGTGAATTCTAAATTTAGTAGTGATGATAACCTCACCTCAATTAAATAATCTTCTACTTCTTTCAACACTCATCCCCCTCATAAGGAAATCTTGGTGATGAGCAAATATCTTTATGAATCTCCTCAACAGATTTCTAATCCCACTTGTGAGACTTTATTTTCTACTCATTCTAAAAACCCTTCTTCTAGGAATAAGGCTCTAATTAATTACACTTATCCCTCTCCTAAGATTTCTTGTGTGCAAGAAAAGTATGACTTAGTGGCCTATTCTTCTCCTATAAACTTCTCTCATTCTAAAGACTTTTTAGCATTCATCATTTTATATATGTTTTTAATCTCACTTATAGTAAAGCATTTAACATGTCATATTCAAATACCTCTTTCAATCTATCATGTCTTTAAAAATAATTAACAGCTATTATGTTGCTCATCATTATGTGACATTGGTATCTCACTTATTGGGGGCTCATTGTCATTCATGATGGTACAATTTCATGTGCAATCATATTTTTAGAAGCAACATAATAGCCTATTTCTATCTTTCTCTTCTCCCTATATATGGGGGGCAAGGTTGATTTCAAACATCTCTCCTTCTTAAGATTAAAATTTCCCATTTAACATTGAGTAGTATCTTTTATAATAAACCCCTCTATTTTGTGAACGTGCATGTCCCTAATGAGGATCTCTTGCCTTCTTTTAGAAGAGTTGCTATAAATAATCTCTCTTTTATGTCATCTCAATCCTCCATTCTTTTCCAATTTCCTTTATGGAGTTGCATTTTTTGAATTTTTTTTTCCATTTAAATCTTTCATCTTGTGTTAGAGAGCTCTCAAATCCTCACACTCTTTGTTGTGTTGGAATTGAGGTTCAAACCTCTTTCTTACCAAATGATTCTCCATTAGTTTTTGATCTTGTATCAAATCTTCTTGTGAGCATTTGTCATCAATCTTCTTTCACAATTCAATGTGGTAAACATGATACCATGTTTCAAATCACTAAATTAGCAAGCTAAAACAGTGGGAGCATATAGCTACCCACGAATTTCATCACCTTCCTTAGTAAGCATTAGGTGATTTTGTGATCTAACATGTGGTTTTGTAGGGTGTGGTTCCTAACTATGTACTGCAGATACCGTTGGGGGCTTCGTCCGACAACTTATGGATATATCATTTTTCAAATAATGTTTACTTTTCTTTACTTTAGCTTGCATATGCACATAGTGTCATATGACCGCTAAAGTGGGGGCTAAATGTAATATCGTAAATTGTACACCCTTGTTATGGTGGTACAATTCTACTCTTAGTTTAGCACCCTCCTTAGTGTGTTTGCATCTTGCATTATAATTTTTCTTTAAGCATTTAATTAATTAATTTAATTAAATCTAAATTCATATTTCATCACTCTCCACATCATAAAATTGGGACCTTTAGCCTAAGTGTGCTCCTTTTTATTTTATTCCTCTAATAAATCATTAAATCATACCCTAATTATGTTTTATTTCGACCTTTAAGGCTTGATTTTGCATATCAAAACATCTCAAAATCAGTTGTAACTTTGGGATTCACTCTAATATCATCATATCTAACGGCCTGAAAATATGGTGAAAATTTGGTCAGACCGTGTGTAAGTTATGCACGGTCCCCAACATTTTTCCCAAAATTTTGGGAGCATAATTCTATGATATTATAATGCTTAACCCCAAGAAATTGGCGGAAAATTCAAATCCTAGGTCGGCCTAAAGATGAAATTAAGATCTATGGTTTCATACATAAGAGCTCTCTTTCTTCATTTGAAGGCCAACTAAGAAGGAAGTTTTTATCTAAGAGTGAGCGATCACAAGGAGCCTTCTATGCAGTGAAAGAGTAGGTCTTTTGGATTCTTCAAAAACATTCAACAACATCTATCAAGCATTCATCGAGCATTCTTTCATCAATTAGGGGCTTTTGAAGATGTAGGAAAGCAATAGGAGATCACCGACTGAAGATTGGCTTGTACCCCTCCCTTGGGGTTGGGTATGATTTCATTTTGTTTAAATATCTTTGTTTGAGCTTCATTACATCAATTTGCAAATTTACATTTATGCTTTAGATCACTTTGCATCATTGATTTAGAGCATTTACTTTGTCAATTTCAAGCATTTAGGGTTTACTATTTAAAGCATAGGGTTACTCTAGATTGTTTGCATTCATCATTTTAGGGTCTTGCACACACACAAGATTCCTGCACACACTATTTTACTATACAAATCAGCTATTTGTTTGAGGTGGAAATCACCAAAACAAGGGTTTGACTAAGGCAAAACCCCATATAGCCACCCAAAACCCTATTTTCAGTTGTAGGTACAAGTACCCGGAAGACTTTCAAGACTACCAAAAGGCACAAGGCCTATCGTAAGGCCTCAGATCTGTCCCAAAATCATCAGGGACAGGGGTGTGGTGCCCTGGTCCACCCACTTTCAAGTGAAATTTTGTAGGTTAAGGGCTCAGAACATCAAGGTTGCAGTTCTCTGTCAAACAAAAGAGGACCAGGGCATGGCACCCCTGTATGGGGCAGTTTAATTTAGTTTTTGGTGCTAGGTACACATTCAAATTCCCCCCCCCCTTCTTTGCTTTCAGTATCTTAGTTTCAGTCCTGCAAGTTTCTGCAATTTCAGTTCATATATGTTTCATTGTTCATCTCCTAGTCTAGTTTATCAATCACACCCTATTTTTCACATCTTCTCTTCATATAAAACAAGAGGAATAGAAACCCTAAGATATAATCATTGGCTCTCTTTCTCACAAGAAGTAGCCAAAGTGAGCTATCTCCCTAGGCTCTTTTGTATTCCCAATGTGTTGGCAAAAGTGGGATTAGGTCCTAGTCACCCGGTCTCGCTTTTTCCCCACCACAATACACACACACACACACACACACACACATGTATACATATGTATGTATAACTTTATGTCAAATAAACCTGATCTATTTAGTAAAATGAACACGTATAGGTTTTTTGAAATATGACCATGTAAGCATTAAGACATTTAATTAGGCTTAAATGAAATAGTTGGGGCTTGGGAGCTTCATTTCCTTCCTTTTTACATGTTTCCTTCCTCCAATCTAGTTTCTCAACTTCCTCTTCATCAGATTTACACATGATCAAGTGGGTATTTGTAAAATTACCACCATAATTTCACACATCTTTTGAGATTTCTAACCATATAAAAAAAATTAGATTTGAACAACATTAACATATTAATTTTTAATTTCTTTTACCAATGTTTCCACGGCTCTCAAAGACATGTGTGTTACCATTTTTTTAATAGCTTTTGACCTACTTGTCCAAATTTGAAATATATTATGTATTATTTTTCTACACTTCATTCTTTACAAATTCAAATAAAAATTTACATTTTTTATTATTTTGATATAATTTATGTGACTCACACAAACAAGTATCTAATTTTTAGGATGCATCCACCTCAAAAAATCATAGAAAGGTACTTTATAAAAAATTGCAAAAAAATACACTTCTAGTACTTACTCTTAATTATCTTTCTACCAAAGGGTTTTTCAAAATACTAAATGCAACTATAACTTTTTCGACCTGCACACGAAACACTATGTTATGTTTTGCTAAAAAAAATAGGAACACTTGTGTGTGCAAGAAGGATTTGACTCTCTTAATATTATCCATTTTTGAAAAACTTTAGTAGTTTAGAAACTATATTTAGAAAACTACAATTCTAGTTCTTTTCGTATCTTCAAATTTTGAGTACGCAAGTCTCAAATTGCTACAAGAAAAGTGGCCACTTATAACCCCCTTTTTGTTCACCATCTTACCCTTAAATAGATAAAATGTCATAAATTCAAATCAACATACCTAAGTTTGAATACCATACACCTAATCCAGCAAGTAATCTGTCAACACCACTTTATCTAGTGCACCAACCTAAATACCCCCGCTATACTCTCATAACATCTACACTAACAATGAGAACACACATGGGAGGTTGAACAATTCACAACCTTTACATCACTATCTTGTCCAAAGCATAGATGATAACATTTTGAGCACATGTGAGAGCTAGGGGCACTAGCATAGGATGGTGGAGTTGTTGCACCATTGTGTGAGGCAAAAGGTGGGATAAATGTGTGTGTCATGTTATATAATGGTATCAAATAAGTTGGCAACCGCATGGAGAGTTCGTACCTCCATACTCTCCCTAAAGGCCACTGGAATCATCATGTGATAAACAAATTTTGGCTCTTCTTGTCTTCGATTTTGATTATTATCTACCAATTGAGCTCTTGGTATATATTGGGTAGAGCCTCCATCTCTACCCTAGAACTCCCTCATATCAAAATAATTGGGAATTTTATGAAGGATAAACTTGCAGTGTAGTTTTAGAAGGAAATAGAGTGGCACCTCATAACTATTACAAGGAGGTTGGACAAAGATCATCCACCAACTATCCCATAAATTATTTATTATATCATCATGATTACACCAATGTATTGGAAACCTCTTTGAATTCATGGGACGAAGTTCATTGGTTCTAGGATCCATTAAAAGAAAACATATTTGTGCTTTGCTTATCTCTAAATACTTTTCACCACAAAGTATGATAATCCTATTGCATAATATTGACGATATGAATGTCAATCAGATTTTCATTAAATTATTTGATTAGTAACTATGTCAACATTCATTATCATTGCATCCAATGCTAAATCAAGGAATAGGGGTTTCATGTTGAAGCCCTCAATTTTGAAAATAATTTAGAAATTACATTTTTTTTGTTCTAAATGTCATAACAAGTCATATATAAAAAATAAATTCTTCTATATGATACCAAATATTTTTTTATTTAAATTATATGTGATACTTCAAGAAATAATCCATAAGAAAATTGTATACATGTCTTTGTAAAAAAAATATTTTCATTACTCCCATACTACAGCTCATGCTAGTTTAAGCAGAGGTGGTACTTGTAATCTCTTTTGTAGCAAACTTACATGGACCAACTTTTTCTTCACATAATGTTGCTAAATACTCTTTTATTACTCAATAGTGATATACAAAAACATCAACATAAATTATCTTATGAATTAATCAACTAATTTAGAGAGAGAGAGAGTAGTGAATCTAGTGAATAGAAAATTATGCTGAAAATTATGATTAAAGAAGACCCAGTTTTGATATATTGGGATTCATTTAGTTCATTCTAAATCCAATGAATGTATCTTGTTCTATTCAATCAAGTTATATTATATTTATTGAATCTAAAATAGTTTAGATGACCTTTGGGATTAAATTATATAGAACTATGTTACAAACATCTAGAGAACCTTAGAAAGCATTACATGCATTTTTTAAACAATTAATCTTTGAATAGAATTGAAGGAGTTTTATTGCAAAATTTTAACAAGATTATTTTAGAGATATAGAAAACAAAATTTTAACTACTTGAATTCAACTTATTTTTGACAACCTTAATAAGACTTATAAATAGAGTGCTACAACCTCATTTTTAATAGTATGTACTACTTAATGCTTAAATGAAATTCTTCTTTTCAGCTAAAAATACATGAGGAACTTGAGAAGGAATTATTGATTTCAAAAGAGAACAAACCTCATTTGAATGGTTAAAATTTTGAATTTAAGAAAAAAAAAATTAATAATTAGTCTGGTTAATGTTGTTTGGAATAGATTGGTGCATATAAATCCATCAAAAGTAGAGGCCAAATGAATTGTCTTAATGGACTTAAAAAATAATGAAAATAAGGAGCTTTGTCTAAGTAGATTAATAGTTAAAAGGAAATTTATTATCTCTAGGAAAGAGAATCAAAGCTAGGACAATATGAAACAAAAATCATTTAAGGATTTAAACAATAAAGTAAGAAATACACTCATGTTGTCTCTTTAAAGTTTAAAACAGTATTTGAAGTGGAGATAGATTTTAATCGCTATTTTATATGGGAAGTGATTGAGGTGCATGTACCCCTAAGGTGGTTAAACCATATCTATATTATAATCAAAGTGATGTAAAGTGATGATGCTAATTATGTTTGAAATTGTAAGAGGTGAGATGTAATTAAGCTAAGGAATCGGAGACTAGGACGATATCATCCACTTCAAATTCACCAAAATTATTCGAAGATTTAAATAATCAAGTTACAAGAAATACATTCATGTTGCCTCTTTTAAATTTAAAGGTGGGGATAGATGTTAATCACTATGTTTTGTTTTTTTTAATAAAAGTGGAGAACCACTAATTTTATTAATTATAATTTTGTACAAATCTGGTTCAAATAGCACCGGTAGGAAAGAACCAGGCAAAGAAAACCTCTGGTCTTGCTCATAAAAAACTCTCATTGGGAAGATAGGATGAACAATTGCATCAAAAAGGAGATATGAGACCTCCAAACCAGTCCAACCCATCCCAAAAAAGCTTATAAGCCAACACCGATAACAAAATGATAACCCAACCCATCCAAAACTCTTGTGTGCCAATTACAAAATCGCCTGCCAAAGAACTCAAGAGAAGGCGAAGCAAGCAAGCATCAAGAATGAAGAAACCAATTGCTTGGACCCTCATCTGGAGGAGGCGAAATCACCTCAAATTGAGAACCAATCAAAACCTGATCATCTAGAGCAACCACCTGCAGAGGTTCTACCATGCTCGTGAGAGACATAACTGCATTCATAGAGTCAAGAAGAAAGTGTAAACCCAAAAAAACATTTACAGCAGCAGCCAAGGTAACCAGTGAAACATGATCCAAGAAGGCTACAAGAGAAAACATCGTATCATCATAGATATCAGAAACCAAACTATCTCTCAATACTGAAAGTAATTCACAATGCCAACCATTAGATAATAGTTGATGCTGAGATAAAAAGCCACCATAAGGAAAATGACTAAATTCAAAATGATAAGAAGACAGAGCACTATCCAAATCAAAAGCAGAATAAAAGAGGGATGTAAGTATGCATCCAATAATGCCCAAACCAAAGAAGCATCCATGAGAATATCCATACAAACAGTAACAAAACAAGAAGCCACTTCAGCAAGGAAAACATTAGAATTTTCCACCAGCCACCCCCTGCCCACCACCTTACGAATAGCAAAAGAAAACTCTGAAGAATGTAATTTAAACAACCTACCAAGCTTCTCATCATTGAAGGCATGAGTATCCTGAAAGTCACAAATCTTAATAGGCAATGAAATTTTGTAAGTAGTAGTATAAACATTCATCAAGAAAGCCCAGAAAAACCATAAGGGACAAACAATACAAATGTATAGAGTCGGAGAGCATATATAAAGAAAAAAGAACCATCATTAATCGATAACCTCATAGCACAGGCAACCATAAAATCACACAAGCCTGACAGATACTAGTGCGAAACCATAAAGCCACACGAGTCGTAATACAATCCCCATACCAACAAAAACACACAGGTCGCCACATCTCAAAGAAGAAATCATTAATAATGACTTAAAACAGAAAACTCATGCGAAGCAAAGCACTATAGGAGATATCATAAATCAACAAGAGAATATCACCTCACCCAAGATGTCACCAATCAACACATCAACCCAGAAGCTAAGAACGGGCTAGCACATTCCTTGCAATTATGAACAAGGATGCAATCTAATGCCATCAAGTAGAGAGCAAAAAAACAAGCCTCGTACTCCATCCCACCAAAAATGCATACATATTAATAATTCCAAGCAAAGTGTGAGGTCGAGGCAGAGCTAAAGAGGATGACCCAAAAATATTCAAATGAAATCCCCAGGAAAGTGCTAAGATCTCACATGCAAAGGAGGTAGGCAACACACATCTATATCCTCCAACATTTGAATATTCTCATCTAAAGCCTTATTAGCCAAAAAATATGCAGTGAAATTTGCTTCCCTATAACAATGAGAAATGGAATATGAATTAAAGAACTTAAGTTGTAACAAAATTTTATCCAACCAATATTGTAAATGTCAGGAATTACAAACTCAATTAGATACAACATAAATACCACCATAGAATCTCCTTCAATCACATCTTTAAAATTCAATGAAATTAACACATCTAGACCAACATAGAGTGCTTAAAATTCTGCAACATTATTAGTCCCATTCGGGATACACTGACACCTTGCTTTAATAATTTTGGAATCATCATCAGTAATCACCACCTCAATGGTAGACTTACCCGGGTTGCCACATGAGGCACCATAGAAATTTATCTTATACTTGGACCTAGGAGGTGGCAACCAAGTCACTTCCTTTATGTTGATTTTAGAAGCCATATTCCTAGAAATAGCACCCTGAGAAGGGATTAAATGCAAGGCCAACCAATGCCTCATAATCCAGCTATCCCAAGAGGGAAAAGAACATCGAGAACCCAAACCCTTATAAATAAAAGCCAAAGCAGATTCTGAAATGGATTTCTCAATACAGAAAAGCACATCTAGTAGAGAGGAAACCTTCTTCCTAAAAATTCTATTGTTCCTCTCCAGCCAAATATTCTAGATCAGAATAGAAGGGGCAATGTCCCACAGACAAGCATAAAAAGAGGATGAGCACAAAGAAGGCCAACTCCTAAACTGAAACTGTAAATCCCCACATAATGTTGCAGACCAATTCAATTTACCAAAAATCCAGTACCAACACTCTGAAGCAAAAGGACAATGTATAAAAAGGTGATCAGACGATTCCAAAGAACAACCACACAATACACAAGAAAACACAACAATGATCCCAAGTATATCTAATCTCATACCAGTGAGGACTCTATCTTGAACAGCCGGCCAAGCTAAAGCACCTACCTTTGGAAGACAGGCAATATGCCAAAAAGTCTAGAGGGCCACAATTCCCCCCCTACAGTTAGCAGATAAAAACGTATACCCATCTTTAACTGAATACCCCCGAGGCTTAGAATTGATCCAAATTAACTCATCATCACATTCTGAAAAAAAAAATGGCACTTATTTAACTCCTCAACATAAGCAGACTTAATCTCTTGCCCAACGGGGAATGAATCTATCGATTTCCATCTAGCAACCGGCACAAGACCAGACAAATCCAAATAAAAGTAATCCACCACAAAAATTCCCCAAGAAGACTTTAACTGAGCCATGAGGGTCGACCAATCTCTAATACTAGTCGGAGCAGACAAATCCAAATAAAAGTAATCCGCCACAAAAAGTAATCACTATGTTATATGAGATTTATTTTGATGCATGAAATATGCTTATGTGAAACTATTTAGAAATTTTTCATGGTTTTATCCTTGCATATTTCATGTAAGACACGTATTTATGCTTTGGTTCAAGTGGTGAAAATATGGAAGTACCATTTGTTGACCTTAAAGAGGCCATTTTTTTTTTTTTTTTTTGGAACAATTTCACTTATTCATAGAATGTAAAGAAGGTGTAAATAATAAGCTTGTTGATTTTTCTTCAAGAGCACCAAACAATTGTAGTAGTTAGTACATTTTGCCTTCTTGAACCCTTTGCTAGTTAAGTATATATGAGGGATCATGTCTATAAAGATTATTTTGGATTGTCATATAGGTAGATTAAAGAAGGTAAAATATAGGAATTTGTTCATAATACTAATTTTCATGTGAATAGTGTTCATAAGATGAGTATTGTTAAGATAAATGTACCCTTAAGGTGGATGAGAAATATGGGACCACTAAACCTTAACTAATTTGTAGTGTTGCATTAATTAACCATATATGCAAAGTGATTATGCTAATTATGTTTGACATTGTAAGAGGTATAAATTGGAACCTAAGACTATATAAAACACTTCAAATCCAAACACTTTTATGTGAAAAATATAATGATAGATTTTGTAAGTGATTTACCTATGACAATTAAAGATCATGAATATCTCTTTTTGTTGGTTGATAGGTTTAGAAATTTAGATGAATGTAGAACATGTAGCAATCTAATATGTATTGAAATTAAATTTAAAATTAGAAACTATACTCACACCCTAGAGTTGAAGAAGTAGGGGAAAGAGATACAGACCCTAGAGAGAAAGTAGAGAATCTAGTGAATTTAACCTACACTATTTAGAATTTATGTAAAAAAATTTAAAATTAATGATAAAAATATAAATGTAAACATGTAAGAATCTAATGCTAGTTTTAAAATTAATGATAAAAATATAAATTATATTGAAATCCTAGAATTGAGGAAGCAAGGGAAAAAGATACAAACCTTAAAGATAAACTAGTGAGTTTAGTGTTTATTTATTTTTAGAGAATTTATTTAGAATCTATGTAGGATTTTAAAAATTTATATAAATGTAGAACATGTAGAAATCTAATTTGAATATTAAAATTAAATATAAAATTATAAACTTTATTTGAACCTGTAGCATCGTAAATTGTACGCACTTGCTAGGGTGGTACAATTTCACACCTAGTTTAGCACCCGCCTTGGCGCATTTTGCATTTTGCATTGCATTTCCCCTTTAGCACTTAATTAATCAAATTAATTAGGTCTAAGGTTCTATTTCATCATCTCCCACATCATAAAGTTGGGCCCTTTCATTAAAGTGTGCCCCTTTCATTTTATTCTTCCAATACATCATTTAATCAAAAACCCTAATTAGGTCCTATTTCGAACTTGGGGGCTTGATTTCGGGGGTCAAAACATCTCGAAATCACCTGTAACTTCGGGATTCTCTCTAAAATCATCATATCCGACGGCCCTGAAAATTTGGTGAAAAGTTGTCTGGACCGTGGCGCCCGGTGCACATGGTCCCGGACATTTTTCCCGAAATTTTAGGAGCACGATCCAATCATAAAATAAAGCTTAACCCCAAGAAATTGGCGGGATATTCAATCTCTAGGTCGGCCAAAAGTCGAAATTAAGACCTAGGGTTTCATATATAAGAGCTCTCTTTCTTCATTTGAAAGGATCCAATTTTTGGCTTTCAAGGACCTTCTATGCAGCAAAAGAGCAGATCTTTGAAGACTTCAACAACATTCAACATCCTTCTATCAAGCATTTATCAATTTCATTCATCCATTTAGGGCTTGGAAGACATTGAAGAACAATAGGAGATTACCGACTGAAGATTGGCTTGTACTCCTCCCTTGAGGGTTGGGTATGATTTCATGTTGTTTTCATGTCTTTGCATAAGCTTCAATATATCATTTATCCATTCTTTAGATCACTTTGCATCTTGATTTAGAGCATTTACATTATCATTTACAAGCAATTAGGGTTTACTTTCTAGGTTGCTCTAGTTTGCTTTCTTGCATTTTAGGACCTTGCACACACACTAGGTCTGCACACACAATACATTTTACAATACAACTTGGCTATTCGTGGAGGTGGAAATCACCGAAGCGGGGGTTTGACTAAGGCAAAACCCTATATAGCCGCCCAAACACCTTTTCAGATATAAGTGCAGGTTTCGAGACTCGGACGACGCCGCAGGTTGCAGATCCGAGAGAAGCAGACTGAGACCGACCTTCCCACCAAATTTCAGAGCAAAAGACCAGGACAGGGGCGTGGGGCGCCCTGGTCCTGCCAGGACAGGGGCGTTGGGCGCCCTGGTCCCTGGGACAGGGGCGCTGGGCGCCCTGGTCCTCCTGACAGACAGCATTTTCAGCATTTTGACAGCTTTTCCAGAGTGCAAAACAGCAGTTTCCAGAGCAGTTTCAGGGGCAGAATCAGGACAGTGGCGCCCGCGCCCCCGTCCCGAACATTTTCAGTCAGATTTTAACTCCGGGTATGCATTTTCATTCTTGTCTTGTCCTTGTGTTTACAGTTTTCCATCATTTAAGTTCAATTCTGTAATCTTGTTATTAGTTCGTACTTGCACTTTGGGGTTAGGGATTGAACTTGCATCATTTCATCTTTCAATTACAACAAAGGAATAGAAATCCTAATAGGTAGCCCATGGCTCTCTCTTCCACAAGAAGAAGTAGCCAATTGTGTGATACCTCTAGGCTCTTTCGTATTCCACAAGTGTGTGGTTGAAAGTGAGATTAGGGCATGTTTGCTTAGTGTCACTTTTTCTCCCACACATTTTTGGTGAACCCGACGTGAATTCCAATCTTCTCCAATTCTGATTTATGTTTTCAAATTTGAGTGTTTATGCTATTTCAAAATCAAATTTGTATTTACAAGTTTTAATTTCTTGCAAGATTCAAAAATCTAGAGGAAATTTTTGCTAAAACCCTAATTTTTCAATTCAAAGTTGAACTTGTGGATAGCTTAATTGGGATCAATAATTTCAAATCTGATTTAGGAACTCATTTGAATCATAAATTTGATTTTCTAAATCTACATTCTAAGTGCTTGCATTGGTTAAAATTAAACATTTCCTTCTATTTTGCATGTGTTATCATTTGAAAGAGGAAAATTGTTGTCATGATGCATTCATTTCATAGATGTGATAATGGGTTAGCTTCCCTTGTTTCAATTTTTCCATCTCCTAAAGAACTTCCCCCTATCTATAACAACATTTTAGTGTCTAAAAGAGTTTCTACCAATCCCTTTGAGACTCTCCCATGCTCTAAGGATGAAGACTTTAAGAGTGATCTTGACAACTCTCCTAAAATGTGCCCTTCCTATTTAGCTATCCTAGAGGAAGAGAATGATATCATAAGCACCTTTCTTAATGTCACTTCACCTTCCCTCCATGATTCCTCTCTAAGTGAAAAGGTATTGATGGACATTGAATTATTTTCTCCTAAAGTTGGTCCTTCCAATGGGAGCATGTTAGTTCAACAAGAGGTTATGAACACTTCTTTCAAAGATCTCCTTCCTAAGCATGAATCTTTGGATAAATATGTTCATGTTCCTCCTAAAAAACACTCCCTTCATGAGGATCCTTTTGTGCAAGAAGATGACATTATCCCTACATTTCCTAGTGATGGCCTTTCCTTTTCCAACAAAATTCCCACTAGAGATGACGAATTAATGGTAAATTCTTACCCTTCTCCTAAAGTTGATCTTACCCATAAGCATCCCTTAGAGAAACAAGATGAAATAATAAGCAATTTCCTTAATTCTCTCTCCCATAAAGATCATATTGAAAATATTTTGAGGAAAGAGGATGAGTTTAACACATCTATTGATTCTCTCCCTCCTAAGGATGAGGAATTAATAAACAATGTTATCTCCTCTCCCGAAATTGACAATACTTCAAACATTCCTTTCAACAACCTCACTATTTGGGATGAACCATTAGAAGAAGGTGTAGATTATTCTCTCTCCCTTGATAGTTTCTCACCTTCCTTGAATATCAATTATTCTCCCTCTAAAAAAGCATCTCCCTCTCCTCAACTTGGTTCTACTCATAAGGATACCCTAGTTCAAAGCAAGATGGTTAACATCTCTTTCAAAGGTCTCCCTCCCAAAAGTGAGACTTTAGAGAGTGATGTTCATCCTTCTCCTAGAGATTTTATTCCCCATGTAGATCCTTTGATGATAGAGGATGATATGACCTTTCCTAGTATTACTCTGCCTACTAGAACATCAATGCCTACCCCTTGTCTCTCTCCTAAAATTGATTTAATTTGTGATGAGATTTTAGTGCAAGAGAAGACTATCAATAATTCTTCCAACACTTTTGTTCATTCCTCTAAACCATCCTCAATCAATTTGATACATGTGAATGAAACACCTAACAAACCTCTTTTTACTATCCAAGGTGCTCGTTCTTTTCAAAATTCTCAACCTTTAAATAAGCCTATCTTAGTGGTTCAAGGTGGTTATGCTAATGATTCTTTTTGCACGCCTAAGAAACCTATTATTACTATGCAAGGAGGTTATTCTACTAAGAGCCCTTATGAGTATGCTAAACAACTGACTAGAGAGAGTTATCATGTGGTTGCTCATACCTATAACACAAGAAACAATAGGCAACCTAATCCTCCTCCAGTTATCCCAACTTCACTTCCTCCTTCCCAACCTATTCTTCCTCAAGCTCCTCGGATTTCACAAGTTCTTGGTAAGGAATATGATCTCATAGAACAACTTAAAACTACCCCTGCTAAGATATCCCTTTGGGATTTGATCCAAACTTCTTCCGCTCATCATGGAATGTTACAAGATGCCTTGAAAGATTTGAATGTTCCTCCACCGAATACATCTAGTAATATAGCATCTCTAGTTAACTCTGTGATGAATCCTAAAGCTCAACTTGTGTTTACCCAAGATGAGTTGCCTACTAGTGAAATTCAACAACAATATGATCCCTTGATGATTGTGGTTATCATAAATGACACGGCTATAAGACGAACACTAGTAGATAATGGCTCTGGCCTTAATGTATGTAGCATTAATCTATTGCATAAGATGAATGTGGATACATCCCTTATTGAGCCTGACTCTCGTCCCATTCGAGGCTTTGATAATGTGGCTAAGTCTTCATTAGGTATTATCACCTTACCCATCACAGTGGGACCTGTTACTTTGCCTACTCCTATCCATGTTATGTCAGGAAATCTAACATACAACTTGTTATTAGGGAGACCTTGGATTCACAATATGCAAGTTGTCCCCTCTACATTGCATAGACAAGTTAAATTTATTTATAACAATAAGACATATACCTTGATAGGTGATACTAATCTTCAAGCTTGTTTGCAAACATCTACTTCCAAAGGGATTTCTTCTAAGCCTTCCTCTTCTAGTGATGACTCGTTAAACAAGATACCTATGGATGAATCCTCACTCTCTAATGATCAAAATTCTTTGGATGAGTCTAAAGCTCTTGAAGAAGATCCTTCTCGACTTGAGTTTACACATGAAAAGGCTTTTGATCCTGAGAAGGTTCTCGCAGAAGACGATTGGGGATCCCTTGACTTTAATCCCACCTTTGTCGGTGAGTATAGGGTTCCTCCTAGAGATCTTAAAGGTAAAAAGAAGGAAGAAACTAGAGATCAATCAGTCTTACTTGAATCTATGAGCAATAATTTTGTGGCCGCTTCTCAAACTTCTTCTCCTCACACCTCTAATTATGAAGATTTTGATTCTTTGTCTTATGAAAAACCACCTTCTCTTCCTGAAATGGCTGATCGTTATGGTCGTGGTTTTCGCATTTTTGCTAAGCATGGGTATCATGGAAATGGTTGTGGTGCTCATGAACAAGGGATAAAAGTTCCTCTAGAGACTAATTTTCACAATTATGCCTTTGGACTCAGCTATAATCCCTGCAAATGTACCAAAGCATCTAAAAGACCATCTCTTAATGTGAATGCTATATTTAGTAGTGATGATGATCTCACTTCAACTAAATCATCTTCTACTTCTATCAACTCTCATTCCCCTCATAAGGAAATTTTGGCGATGAACAAATCTCTTTATGACTCTACTCAAATTTCTAAATCCACTTATGAATCTTTATCTCCTATTCATCACAAGGTCCTTTCCTCCAGGGATAAGGCTCTAATAAATTACACTCATCCCTCTTCTAATATTTCTTGTGACTTTTCTTCTTCAATTTTTGTCACTTTATACATGTTTTTGATCTCACTTATAGTTGAGCATTTAGCATGTCATATTCAAATACCTCATTCAATCTATCATGTCTTTAAATAACATTAATGGCTATTATGTTGCTCATCATTATGTGACATTGGTAGCTCATTTACTGGGGGCTCATTGTCATTCATGATGGTACAATTTCAAGTGCAATCATATTTTTTAAGCAACATAATAGCCTAATTTTCTTGTTCCTATGGGGACAAGAGTGATTTCATACATCTCTTCTTTTGCTTATGTCCAAATCTCTCCCTAGAAGATTGTGTAAGTCCTTCTCATTGAGGCAATGATCTTTCCTTATTTTATCTAAGGATCCACTTTTTCCTATTTCGTGGATGGTGTGAACTTTATTACTTGATGTTATTCCTTGTATGCATTTGTTGTTGTTTGTTCAAGGATTCTCTCTTACAAGAGGTGTAAGTCCTTGACTACAACCTCTTTTGCACTTGGTAAAATACATCCATAATGAATTTACTCCCCCAATTGGGTTAAAAAGAGCGTCATCCTTCATTAAGAATCACTTTCACCTCACAAAAGAAGGAAGTATTGCATTCTTATTCTCTTCTTTGTCTTATTCTAGAAGATGTTATATTTGTCTAAGACAATTCCTCTCGGGGATAGGTGTCTTTTGTACAAAGATCTCTTCTCCTCTAAGGATCTCCTTTACACATACTACAAGATATCCCTTTTTCAACTATCTTATCCTTGCTTAAAGAGTGCAAAACTCTCTTGCTTGGATCTATGACATTGTTGCATTTTTGGGGTATCTTCTTTTGTGATGAAGGTAGGTATCCTTGTTCTACTTTGCTTATGACATAAACATTACACTTTTTGAGCAATGGGTCATTCTCGGAACCAGAGCACAGACTCTTAGAGCGAGATGTCACGCTTTTGTACTATACATATACAGGTTGTAGCATACTCGGGCATAGACTCCTATGAGATGCTTCTAACCTCACTTACACACACATGCACAAGGTTGAGTGGAACTAGCGGCATAAGACTAGACTTTCTCACTCTCCTCCCTTACATGGATCACCTAGACAGACTCTAGGGGCTAGTTTTCCATGTCCTTTTTTTCCATGGATCACCTAGACAAGATCTAGGGGCGAGAAGTCCATGTTTTCTCTCTCACTATTCTTCTCATGGATCACCAATGGGTGTATTCATGCTTTTTTCCTTTCTTTTCTTCTCTTTGCATTTTGTTTCCATTTACATCCTTCATCTTGTGTTAGAGAACTCCCAAATCCTCACACTCTTTGTTGTGTTGGAATTGAGATTTAGTCCTCTTTCTTACCAAATGAATCTCCATTAGTTTTTGATCTCATATCAAATCTTCTTGTGAGCATTTGTCATCAATATTCTTTAACAATTCGAAGTGGTAAACATGATACCCTGTCTCAACTCACTAAAATTAGCAAGCCGAAACAGGGGGGGGCATATAGCTACCCTCGAATTTTCATCACCTTCCTTAGTAAGCATTAGGTGATTTTGTGATCTAACATGTGGTTTTGTAGGGTGCGGTTCCTAACTGTGTACTGCAGATATCGCTGGGGGCTTCGTTCGACAGACTTATGGATATATCCTTTTTCAAATAATGTTTACTTTTCTGTACTTTAGCTTGCATATGCACTTAGTGTTCATATGACCACTAAAGTGGGGGCTAAATGTAGCATCGTAAATTGTACGCACTTGCTAGGGTGGTACAATTTCACACCTAGTTTAGCACCCGCCTTGGTGCATTTTGCATTTTGCATTGCATTTCCCTTTTAGCACTTAATTAATCAAATTAATTAGGTCTAAGGTTCTATTTCATCATCTCCCACATCATAAAGTTGGGCCCTTTCATTAAAGTGTGCCCCTTTCATTTTATTCTTCCAATACATCATTTAATCAAAAACCCTAATTAGGTCCTGTTTTGAACTTGGGGGCTTGATTTCGGGGGTCAAAACATCTCGAAATCACCTGTAACTTCGGGATTCTCTCTAAAATCATCATATCCCTAGATTTGAAAAAGTAGAGGAAAGAAATGTAGAAACCCTAGAAAGGAATTAGTGAATTTGACCTAGACAATTTATTGGAAGCTATGTAGAATTTGAAATTTAGTTGAATCTAGAACATATAGAAATCTATTTTTATTAAAACTAAATCTAAAATTTTAAACTATATCCAAACCCTAGAATTGAGGAAGTGGTGATAAAAACAAATATAATTCTTTAAAAAAAATTTAATAATAATGCATACCTTCATTGTTTTGAACTATCTTTGTGCCCTATCTTCAGTTAATTTTCTCATTTTTCTATTGAGTATGAATACATAACCGTATTTTCCGTTGTTCTTTTATTTAGCTTTAACTCCTCTACAAAACATGTCTCCAAAATTCCCTTTTCAAATAATTTCTCCTTTAAAAGGATAAAAATTGTAAACAAAATTGTAGCAAGATTTTTTCAATTTTTGCCTACAAGTAATCAAAAACAAAGAATATTTCACTTTTTTTAAAAACTGGGTAAAAATTACGAAATAGTTTGTATTAAAAAATTTAAATGTCGACCCTGAATGCCTTCATTTGAAGGTCTTTAATTACATTTTTTATAAAGTTCTATTCTACATGACCTTAATTCAAAATTTCTTAACATGAAAATTTTTAAATATTTATGAGACCAAGAAGGACCTTCGAACAAAGAATCCTTTGTGTGAAGGTAATAACTTCATCCAAAGGTAGCCCGGACAAGTAGTAGAGTTGGCTTGGACCATGGGTTTACTCCCCATTGGTCTCGGGTTTGACTCTGAGGCTTGGATTCAATCTATGGGCTTGGCTGACGGGCTTCTTAGCTCATCTCTAGGGACTAGTCTTTCCTTAGCTCGCCCCATAATGGGAAACCAGTGTTGCTATGCTAAGTCGCGGGGATACCCTGTGTGACTAAAAAAATTAAAATAACTTCATCCAAAGGTATCTTTGTTCAAAGGATTCAAACAAAGGCCCATGGATGATCTCTAACCTTTGATGTCTTATTTTTCTCAAAAAAAATAGTTTCAAGCCTTTTGGTTGAAACTTCAAATGGAATCCACTAGAGAAGGTAATTTGCAAGATTGGAAGACTCAAAATAAGCTTTTCAATTAGTATAATTTTGTTTATATTTATTTGATTTTTATATTTATTTTTATTTTCTAGTGAACATAGGTTTTTCTTTGATATCTTTATTCCACACAAAAAGAAATATAGTATTAAACTAGATTAAAAATATATGTACACTAGACACTGATGTCCTTATTTCAACAAAAATAGTTAATTTGGATACATACAAAAAAAATGTTATTCGATACGGTTTAAACCTATGTTTAAATTATAGTTAATCTCACTTCAAAATTTTATAAGAAAAAATATGCAACAAAAAATTATGAAAATAATTTTGTGCACTAGATATGGTGTTACAAATAGATATTTAAAAATTTATAATTTATCCTTCTTATAGAAATTTATGATATATGGTATAAAAACATTATTTCTTAAAAGTACTATTAACTATTAAAAAATAAGTTATTAAAAGTTACGTAAAAATCACAACTAATTTCGGCTCATTAATGGGCTTGGTAGTATAAATTCTATGGTTGATCCAAAGCAAAGGACGGTGTGGAGTAAACCAGAGATAGGGTGGATAAACATTAACTTTAATGGGGTTTCAAGAGGGAATCTAGGGGTTTTAGGAGCAGGGTATATTGCGAGGAATGATGAAGGAATGGTCTTGGCTAGAGGCACGCAACAACTTCTAGATGGAACAAACAATGAGGCAGAGGCAAAAGTGACATTATTGGCCATTTCACAAACAGAAAAACTTTCGGTGAAAAGATTAAACTTAGAAGGAGATTCAAAATTTGCCACTGATGCTATTACGAAAAAGGCCTCGCAATGTTGGAGAATTAATAAAATCATCCACATCATTGGTGAAAAAATTTAAAAAAACTCAACTCTTTAAAATTTCACATGTGCATAGAGACAGCAACTCGGAGGTTGATGTGTTGTCCAACATGGTTTGTGAGTTGTATTTTCGAGTTGTCAAGTGGTGGGAGGGAGGAGAGGTATACATGGGTAGTATTCTTTGATGTTGAAGATTATTTTAATTCAATGGCACATGGGATGAAATGTTTTTTTATTTTCCTTTGGGATGATGTTGAGCTATTTTTACACGCGATTAATGCGTAAGGCTTTGGTACCCCACCAACTTCTACATTCTCATCAACCTGGCACATGGACATGGGACGAGTGGCAAGTGACACAAGAAATGCATTCTTTGTTTTGAGAAGGCTCAAGGAGGATGTCTTTGAAATGGGGGAATATTAATTACAAACCCTTCATGGGATGGCAAAAGATGTGGCTATTTAAATCAAGGAGGAGGGTGAGCTAGCATTCACTCATAAAGTTTGGAGAGGAAAAATCTAGAGAGCGATAGAAGGTAGTAGTTTAAAATTGCATGCAACCCTCATGGAAGCGAAATTCCCACTTCACTAAATAAAAAAGCAGTTGGCATTTTTAAGAAGGTATTTGAGAAGAGACTTGAAGGAATTTTTAAGTTTGATGATGATTTGTTTCTATAGATTATTGAAACTTTGTTGAGCAAAGAATATTTGGTCTCTGAATTCCAGTATCGCACCAATGCAGACATCATCTCAACGATGGTGGCATGGGGCTTGATGTTTGCGATGAAGGAGGAGGTATTATAGGTATCCAAGGCTTGCATCCTAGACCATTATCTATGTGGATTGACCTCTCTAATGGAAACAGTTGTGGTGGGTCATGGTTTATAGTGCCCATTTAGAGAAGGGATAATGTTGAATGAGAATGATGTGGAGTTTAAGCCAAAGAGGCAAGGACCAAGGAAGCTCGTTGGGTTGGGAGAACTTAAAAGACTATCTTTGAGAGAAGGAGGTGGGGTTGTGGGAAGAGGAGGAAGATAAGAAGAAGGGTGAGGCCGGGAAGACGAAATTCACCCCTGAGGACTACTGGATCAACATAAATGGTTAAACGTTTATCTTTTTTTTTTAATAAAATTTTAATGTTAAATGTTTATATATAGGTATAGTGGTGGATGGTTACATGCTACTTTTTGGGATGGAATAGTAGCTTTCACAACCTGGGTAGTTGTGGTATAGTAGACAGGTTGATAGTTTCAAATTTCATGGACAGTTATTGGGGTTAAGTCCCAATTTTGGTATTTTCAATATGTACTTTTTCTCAAACATTAATACAAATATATAATATTACCAATCAAAAAAAATCACAAATAATTTCTTAAATTTATTAAAATGTATTTGAAAATCTACACACAAAATTCAAACAATTGCTAGTTCACATTATCTTCAATTTCTTAACAGTTTAGTTACTATAGGTGTTGGAAAGTGAGAAACTAGTTTAAAATGTTGATTTCAATGTCCCTTTTTGGCTAAAAAGTGGGATACATTGTTGTGAGATAACCTGCTTAAAAGAGCTATGGATGTGTCTTTGTTTGAGTTGGTGCATGGAATCAATAGTAAATTGCTTATTCCTTTAGAGCTTTAAGGTTTGAAGTTATAGATTAAACTATTGAGGATGAATATTTTCAAAATAGTTTAGAAAAAAAGGTAATGCACCGAACAAATATTGAACAAAGAGAAGATGTGGTGGATGGAATAAGTGCTCATGTTTTTTCATAAGGGTGAATTATTGGCAAATGGATTCAAGTACTAAAAACCTTTTCAACAAAAGGGAAAATTAAAGATATTTTGTTCTCAAAGATTCTTTCGTATTATGTGATAGAAGACGAGAGCCAATGGATGCATGTGGCAAATGGATTCACTCTAGAGAAGTCCTTTTCAAATCAAGAAGTTTTGTGGGAATAATTATTTTTATCTTTCCATTTGGATGGAACACCATTACCCATGTTTCCTTATAATGGGAAATATGTAAGGTTGTATAACTATGAAATAGGTTATCCCCAATGTTTATACATTGGTTTTCCTTGATTTTTATATTGTCTTCCCTAATCCCTTGTTGTTGGTTTTATTGTGTGTATATCTCTCATTCCTATCATTTTTTATTTTGTTTCCAAATATATAGAGTACCATTTTTGCTAAAGACTATAAGTCCCTTTTACATCCTATTCATTGAAAAAACAAAGCCAAAATGATAAACTTTAAGCTCAAGAATAATGCAATCTTTCAAAAAAAATGTTGAACAAAGAAAATAAAGATAAAAATAGAATGACAAAATAAGCAATTGCACCCGCAACATAAAGATTTGCATGGTTAAACCCTATTAATGTGCTAGGGAAACATCCAAGGGGGAAGTATTAGTATTCTTATTGCTTAGAAAAAGAAATTACAACCTTCACATAGTGGTCATCATCATTATATTAGGGATAAAAATATATATATGATATCTCCAACATAATAATCACCGTCAAATTTAAATATTTTGTATGAACTATCCATATTCTCTTTAGGAAAATAGATTTTTATCATATATTTTTTTCTTTGGGGGCTAATAATGCCTATAAACCCCCATTTGTGGGATCTTAAAACCTAGAGACCCCTGCATCCCCTTAGAAGCCCTAAAGGTTGGTCAGTCTCCAAACCTATGCCATAAGAAAATCCAACTATAAACACCTATGTATATTGTTGTCACAACTCCAACACTATTCTATCCTTGTCCCTGATTAGAGCCAATTTTTACACAGATTTTTTTCCTTGGTCTCACGAATTTTTTTGTTATGTTGAATTAGTGTCTTATGAAAACCTATTAGTTGGGAATTATAATGGAAAATATTCCCTACAAGTGCAAATATTTATTTATTTTCCCTTCTTGTTGACACTTTCAAATTTTCTTAAACATTGTCGCAAACTTATTCAACTTACAAACCTTACAAAATTGCAACAAGTTATTTTTGTTGTTAAGTTTGCAAGTTTTTTAACCTTGCAAAATTACATCTTCTTTTGTTGTGAAATTTATGATTTCACCAAGCTTATATTCTTTTTGATAGAGCATCTTTCCTTTTACTTTGCAAAGTCCTTTGGTTCATAAACTTTATGAAATCTAACAAGTTTCATTTGTAAGTGTTAAACTTCTTTGTTTCAATTCATTTGCAAGTTTTTGAACTTCTTGAAAGATCAACAAAGCTAGAGGAGATAGTGAGAATGGCTTCATGTATTTCAAAGTTTGAGTCATCACAAAGTTAGTTTGTGAACCTTGTGAAAAGTTGATAAAGTTCTAGAGTTTTTGAAAATGTGACAAGTTAGAATTTACTTTAAAAACTAATTTAAAGCTCACTTGTCACTAGATTATATTCAAACCATAAAGAATTTATGTCACAACTCATTGCTACCTTTATCCACTACATTTGTTACCATTATTTAAATTCAATACTAAAAGGTAAGCTTATAACTTTTCTCACTTTCAATAGCATTAGAAGTGTTAAATTATAATTTTCGTAGCTTCTTGCTACAAATTGTTATGTAATTTTGAAATTCCAAAATATACATCCACCTTTTAATGAATTGAAATTACCAATAATATTAACCACTCCTAAACAACATCTCCTATATTATGTGCATATACATTTTCTTAAAACCCTACCTCATTCTCTATGGTTAATTTCTAAACCTTCCAAAATGAAATACAAGTACCAAGGTTATGACCACTTCACTATCATTCAAAATTCATTGGTTGAAGTAGGATATAACCATCTTCTAAAGATCAATATGGAGGACTTATAAAATAGAATGTAGTAAAACCCTTGAATGTCAATGCCTAAAGCAATTTTTGTAATTGGGTTAGCTCATGTTAAAGGATAGCCAAGTATGGTCCATATGTAGTTTTGGTGTTAGCGAGTGTTAGACATTATAAACTAGACGCTCAAGAAGTTAGGATTGTTGATGATTGAGCAGTTGTCAAGTTAGATGGCCAAAATATTATTCATGTTCCTAGATTTACTCCAAGGGATCAATTTGCGAAGGTGAATGTTGACATGGGTATCCACTACTTCTGGGATAAGAAAGACACTTGTCTAAATAGCATTGCTAAAAACTAGTAAAAACTGCCTAAAAATGGAAAGTATCGTATTCCTAACGGTCTAGAAGGCTCGTTAAATGGATGGAAATTTTGGCATAATCACTCTATTGAATAAGGTTGTAGGAAGAAAATATATTGATAAATTTGAGTATTGGATGTGCTCATTCATTGTTACAATTGGGTATGAATCACAATACATTGTTTAGGAAAAAATAATAAATCACAAAAATGATGATCAAATGGTCAATTTTTAGAATACCTTTTCTAAATGTATTCTTATTTATTTTGTGATATTGCAAGCATGAGGAGCATGGCCTAGTCTACTGACTTGAGGGATATATGATAACACTATGAAAATATACAACTATTATCCACAACTTTAGGTAATTGTTGGAGTAATTAGATAATCACCTTAGAAACTAATTAATCTATCATTAATTATGTAGGTTTCTTATTACTTTCTTACATTTAAAATAAACTTAAGAGTTCTTTTATATTATTAGGTTGAGCTAATTATAGGTCATCTTATCTATTGCATAGGATGAAGCTTCTTGTCGTGCTCTAATTTAATCATTACCTAGGGTTTTAAATCTAGAGGTTTTATCTTTATTCTTTTATAAGCATTCATTGTAATCATTGTAATCATTGGAATCAGTGTAATCTATCCAAGCTTAATCCAATTGCATTTCATAATCAGTACAGGCATATCTATCATGTTTTCTTGGATCAATCATTCTCTCAAGCTTGCAATCCATAATCATGGCTTTTTCTCTTCAGTGTGATAGGCGTTTTGGTTGCAAGCAAGCCTAGAATTTGATGATCACCCATGCCTGCCATATGAAAATTCCAAGACATTTTGGTCCTTTGAATGCCATTCATATGATGTTTTAAGAAAAATATATATTGTAAAAAAAATTATCAATAATTTTATTTAAAATCTTGTATATTTAAATTTATTTATTGATTTAATCAATCATACATATTAGATATGAAAAAAAAAATGCAACCCAAGTAAGTTTTTAAATTAATACTAATAATATTAAAGACAATCGTGTTAAAATATCTTGCAAAATAAAAATAATTATATTTTATTTTGAAAAGATCCAAAATTAACATATAATATTATAATATAAACATCATAAAATCATATATATTTATATTAAATGCTCTAAGTGTACCGCTTATAATAAGTTTTTAAATTTGTATTAGAAAATATTTAAACAATCTTGTTAAAAATATTCAAGAAATTAAATTAACTAGGTTTATAAATTCATATTACAAACTATTCTAAAAATTCATATTAAAAAAAATCGAAAAATTAGAAACTTCTATCTTTGAAAATATTCCAAATCACTTTATATTTTATTATAAATATTATTAAATATTAGTTTAATATTATAAATTAGAATGTTATATTAAATTTACTTATAATAATTCTTTATAATTTATTAGTAATTTAAAGGTTCGTAGATACACATTTATCAAAATATAGCAATACAATCTAGTAAATTTTAAAGTTGTAATATATGGTCTAAAATTAAAAAACGATCATTTAGACCATCAAATTTTAGGTCCGGTTGAAAGTGATTTCTAAGAGTTGTGGGGTTAACTATCAACTCCAACATGGTATCAAAGCTAGCCATTAGTTCTTACATGGTATCAAAGCACTGAATCGGTGACTTCCTTCCAAATTTTGAGAGATTTGTCCTTGAGAGAACAATTGACTTATTAATTCATCAAAATTGTAGAAGTTAAAAAAAAAGCAATAGGACCCTTTGATGAGAATTCAAGCCATCTTGTTTCCATTCTCCTTGATCTATGTGAAAGGTACAAATTTTTCATATTTTAGTTTTTTTCATGTTTGTTATTAAAATGACACAAAATACTCTTAAGTTATTTGTTTTTTTTTCCAAAAAATTTATAAAAAATCAAAAGAAAACTTTGTAGAAAAAGGAAAAAAGGATGGCATTATGGTACAAGTCATACCTTGGGTGCACTACAACTACAATCATACGATGATAGCATTGGAGCCAACCATCCCTCCTTCCACTCCTAGTGGCTCCATCTAATCTCTAATGGCACTTTGAACTCCGTTAATGGCAATCCCATCAATAGTGAAAGCATCTGCACTAAACATTATGGTAATTTAGTGGAATATTCTATTACTATCCACCATGTCCAACACAACACTAACAAAGAAGGAATCTCTAGTAAATCGCATCAAATATTTCAACAAATCTAGTTTTCAAGTAGGCTTACATTTTGTCCCAATGAAAAGCACATTTTGAGAATATGTTGTCAATGGTGTCAATGTTGCCTCATAGTGGTAGAAATGGTATGGATATCTTAGCAACTCAATCCTAGTCCTTAAGCGGTTATTTTTTTCTTTTGGCGATAACTTGGGCATTCAAAGTTGTGTAAAGGGGAAAATTAGGTGACTTAACAATTTGCAAGATAGAAGGAGAAAACACCAAATCTCCTATTTTCTCTTGGATGATGGGGAAAAGCCTTTACATTCAAAAGAGGGGGAAAATCCACTAGATTCGGTCACAAATCATATTAGGACTGGATACTAAGTAGACTGGCTGAAATGGAATGTGTTTGACCCTGTTTTGTAAATTGACTAGTTAAATTAAGATTAAGTGCAAGAAATTAGGCCAAATCTGAGAAAACAATGAGTCGTAAAGTCGGGATTTCATCATGCACCTGGATCTGAGAAGTATGAGATGATTCGGAACTGTTCTGCGAAAACTACCAAAAGTAACAGGGACCTTGTGCAGGGACCAGGGTGTAATGCCCCGCCAGGAAACCCCAAAGGGATAAGCCAAAAATACAAGAATAGAGTGCAAAATTTTTATTTTTTTTAAAGTTACAACACGTAAGATGCAACAAGATATCAAAGATTCAGATAACATAGCGGAAGACTTCAACTAACACCTAAAGAGTTTCCCAACGAGATTACTTAAATTTGACAATTCACTTAACTCACACAATTAAACCAAAAGCTGAATATCTTAATAATGAGATAATTCATAATCAGGATGATTTCTTTCGAAAGATGGAAATATAAATCACAAGCAAAGATTCATCATTAAGATCCATTCATAATTCTCATTCAAGCTTTTCGTTTAAAATTACAAACCATACATCTAACATTCTAATACACTAGGATTTTATCATAACATAAGAGATCTTTCCAAGCATATTTAAATTCCTTAACAACAACTGAGTATAATTCACTACTCTAAGTTACATTCTTCCATATTCCAACTTACTGTAATTTAAAAGATGATTACATACATGCATTTATGATAAATCTCATCTAAACCAATTACTCATTCGATCAACATGGCATTCAAGAAGGAACTGAATATAAGCATTTATAGTTAATTCCATTTATCCAATTAACCATTCTAACATAAGCTATTCATGCATGATAAAGCTGAATAAAGGAAACATAAGAGAATACACCACATAACACCATAATGATCTCGGAGTTCACCCCTAAAGGGCTACATCTCCGAGTCTGCGCAACTGCAAGACCCCTCTGATAATTAATAAAGTTAAGAGTACAAGAGGTTACACCATTACAATCCGGCCATCAAGGCGAAATACAAACAATATACAAGCGACCACATCGGTCCATTAATACATAAACGATCCTTGAAAAGAACAGGATCCAGCTGAACATAATCAAAGCTAAAACAAGAGGTCCAGAAGAGCATCCACAAAACTGAGCCATCACCACCCAAGGTCTAACATGAAACCGATACTCACAAGGGCAGAGACAAAAGGACGACTCACAAAGGTACTCTAACAGGACAAAACGACAACACACTAGCGAACGTAGGGACAAGTGTCATCACACAACCTGGTATGGATACCATGGCAAGTCTTCATAGGTCCCGGTCCCATACACTGGGTCACCCTGGCAACCTAATCCGAGCTTCCGGCCCATCCAAGCCTCATGTGGACCCACACATCCTCTCGTGAAGACAAGAATGGTGGTTTGCCATTTCAGGCCTTCTCACAGCATGTCGAATCTATGATAGCACTCGTCTCATGTGTGAGGCACATTATCTTATTTAGAGATTACATTCTAATCTACTTAAAGGTTATCACTTATTAGACTCACTTTCGACGGGTTACCCAGCAGCCACTTTGGGCGCGGCCCCCAATCGAAAGCCACTTTCCCATACGACACTAGACTATACTCGGACGAACTCAAAACCAAGGAATACACATGGTCAGACGAACGGAGTTCAAGAAGAGAGAAACAATCATCTGGTCAAACACGACTCAAGGGTAATCACTTACTGACGGTACTCTAACTAGAGACCCGACCAACAACGGTCAACCACAATCATCATTCGACTCACACACAAGGGGGATATGACCAAAACGACACTACCACAATACAATAGTCAACTCGGAATCGAGGACTGAAATAGGTACCCCAAGTCAAGCCATACGACAGGGTCCTATCACACAAAGCACTCTTGCCATTTCATAATTAAAAGCGAACACAGCAATAAAACTCGCAAGGCAATAATCAGAACGGCAATATCTTCTCAAATTGATTTAAACATTAAAATCGATCAAGTTTTCTACAAGATCTAAATCATATTACAGTT